>NW_020632157.1:0-423 GCF_003573695.1 Papaver somniferum
CTCGTTTGGCAGCCGGCAGCATGGTTTAGGGCCGGCATGGTTTTGGCATAGTGTAGGCGCAGCCAAAATTAAGGTTGGGTGCAAACCGTGATGTTTTGCCTTGGGATGCAAGTTTCCATGCGTTTGGTGGCGAACTTGGACGGCTGAGATATGCATCTCAGATGGAAGAGTGGTCGTTGATTGTTGCAACCCTTCGTTTGGCATCCAACGACATGGTTTAGGGCCGGCATGGCTTTGGCATAGTGTAGGCGCGGACAAAATTAGGGTTTGGTGCAAACCGTGATGTTTGGCCTTGGGCCGCAAGTTACCATGCGTTTGGTGGGGAACTTGGACGACTGAGATCTACATCTCAGATGGAAGGGTGGCCTTTGATTGTTGCAACCCTTCGTTTGGCAGCCAGCGACATGGTTTAGGGCCGACAGA
>NW_020632157.1:623-1000 GCF_003573695.1 Papaver somniferum
AACTTGGACGGCTGAGATCTGCATCTCAGATGGAATGGTGGTCGTTGATTGTTGAAACCCTTCGTTTGGCAGCCAACGGCATGGTTTAGGGCCGGCATGGCTTTGGCATAGTGTAGGCGCGGCCAAAATTAGGGTTTGGTGCAAACCGTGATGTTTGTCCTTGGGCCGCAAGTTGCCATGTGTTTGGTGGCGAACTTGGACGGCTGAGATCTGCATCTCAGATGGAAGGGTGGTCGTTGATTGTTGCAACCCTTCGTTTGGCATCCAGCGGCATGGTTTAGGGCCGGCATGGCTTTGGCATAGTGTAGGCGCAGCCAAAATTAAGGTTTGGTGCAAACCGTGATGTTTGGCCTTGGGACGCAAGTTGCTATGCGTTT
>NW_020632158.1:0-277 GCF_003573695.1 Papaver somniferum
AAGACTTCCAAATTTAGGAGAGTCTTGAAAAAGGAAAATAGCTTTGCTTAGTTTTCAAGCTATGTTTCACTATAAGTATAGAGTTCATGAGTTTACACGGTTTTCATCCCCTTTGGAAAATTGGCGTAAGCTTTGTAGGTTGTTTTCCACGTCTTATGTTCTTCGTCAACAAGAGTGAGATAAAAGTCTTTGTATTGGGGATCACAAAGCCAAGTAGGATTAAATCTTCGTGATTGATTATACAACTTGTAATCTAGGTTTTTCACCTCTTGTCTAT
>NW_020632158.1:288-1000 GCF_003573695.1 Papaver somniferum
TTAATCTTCGTGATTGATCATACAACTTGTAATCTAGGTTTTTCACCTCTTGTCTATTCCAAGGTTTTCTCTTCTGATATAAAACCATTCAAGAGTTGTTGATCATAAACCCTAGGTTTTGATAGATTTCAGTTTCCGATCGTATACCAACACTTGTTAATCGAAATCGGAGACTAGAAAGAAAAACTTCTTTTGAGACATCTCGTAAAAATCCTTGAGAAGTTTTAAACAAGATATCTCTAGATTTATTCTAATTGTTCTTGTGGTAGAATAATTAGGTTTCTCTTCCTTTATTGAAGAGTATAATAATTCATAATCTACAAGTTTGTTTTGATATTACTTTTACCTTGTAATTGTTTTTATCAAAATAAACACAAGATTTCCAAAACCTTGATTCACATCTAAAGGGAAATCAAACCGAAGTTTTGTGCAAACAAAATATCAAATCGTATCAATCGTGTTGTTGTGTCTTCTAAAGAGAACCTTGGGTTCTGATCACACTTTTCAGAGTATCAAAGATAAAGAAGTGTAATATAGTCGTTTCCGAACCACAAAGATTGTTGGTGCTCAGAATAATTTTTTTTAGCAAAGCAATAATATCATTTTGATTGGTAATTGAGAAAGCAGAGAACAATATTTGTAAAAGAAAGGAATAAGTGATTGTTGTATCTACCACGACTTTGAGGTTCCACCTAATGTATTCAAGTATTAT
>NW_020632159.1:0-406 GCF_003573695.1 Papaver somniferum
TTGGGTGATGTCAAGTTTAAGACCCACATTGCCATCCTTACGCTTAGTTTAAGCTCATTTACCATCTCCGACGCCACACTGATATTTTCATGAATGTTTCTTCCCTTCATGAAAGCAACTTGTTCCTCTGAAACAAGGTTATCAAGCACACTACCCAGTCTTGTAGCTAAAATCTTAGTAAAAATTTTAAAGAAAAAATTACTAAGACCAATGGGCCTAAAGTTACGAAGAGTGTTGGCTCCTCTAACCTTGGATAATAAAATCAAAAGACTAGAATTAGTACCTTGAGGAATCAATTTCTCTTGCCAGCAAAAGGTAATAGCTTTGTAAAGGTCTTGTTCAATCACATCCCAACAATGCCTATAGAAACAACCAGAGAAACCGTCAGGGCCAGGGGCACTATCAG
>NW_020632159.1:417-1000 GCF_003573695.1 Papaver somniferum
GAATCACATCCCAACAATTCCAATAGAAACAACCAGAGAACCGTCAGGGCCAGGGGCACTATCAGCGCCAAGATCAAAAACAACAGTCTTTATCTCCTCCGTAGTAGGAATTTCATCCATTCTCTGACTATCTTCGGAAGAGATAATATTATGATCATAATGAAATAACTCCTCATCTATGGGAAGTTCAGCACCATTAAACTTAGACTCAAAAAAAGAAACCATATGGTCTCTAATATGTTCATAATCAGTTAGAACAGTCCCATTCTCATCCACCAATTCCGAAATCAGATTACTGCTCCTGCGAGTTCGAATATTGGTATGAAAAAAAGAAGTATTACTAGCACCATCCGTGAGCCACAAGTTTCTCAACTTTTGTTTCAAAATGGATTGTTGAGCACGAATTTCCTGAAGAGTAACTGATGCTGCTTTGGTAGAATTGAGCTTAGAAATGTCTTCCAAATCTTCATCTGAAATACGAAGAGCAACTTCCATAGTCAGCTTAGCTTGTTTGAGCTTTGCATAAACATTGCCAAAGACCCTTAAATTCCACTCCTTCATGGAAGCCTTTAATCTTTTGAGC
>NW_020632160.1:0-404 GCF_003573695.1 Papaver somniferum
TCATATCGGGATGATTAATGCTCCTAGATAGCTTGATCTACAGTATGGAGCCACAAAGTTAATTATTCCTAATTTCTCCTATTCCATGGTCGAATCCACGACTGGTCCCATGGAATGGCAATAACAATTGTTCTGATTCTATGATCGAATCCACGGCTTGATCTCATAGAATAACAATAACTATATTATCTCATTACTCCGATTTCATGATCGAATCCACAACTGGTCTCATAAATGGTAATAGATAAATCTTAATTACTCCGATTCTATGGTCGAATCTACGATCCCATGGAATGGTAATGCTCACTTTATTATTCTGAATTCGTAGTCGAATCCTCAGCTGATCCTATGAATTAATAATAAACATCTTATTGCTCAGTTTTGTGAATTATTCTCCATCTAAT
>NW_020632160.1:415-1000 GCF_003573695.1 Papaver somniferum
TCAGCTGATCCTATGAATTAATAATAAACATCTTATTACTCAGTTTTGTGAATTATTCTCCACTGAATTCCACAATTAGTAATAAATAATCAACAACCGGGCGTCTGAGCTACCTCTAAGTAAGCCCCGATTCAAATGGTGAAGGTGTATTCAACGATGATACACTAACAGTCACCGCACGAACGAGTATTTCAAAAATACAACGAAACGATGAACCTATGCAAAATAGAAAAGAAAATAATAAATAATTAAAATATTGACCAGGGTGCTGGGAGCACGGACACACGACCAACCGACCGTGTCGTGGTCAATCCTACGCCAGTTTTATATTTTAATGCATTTTTATTGTTTTTCATGATTTGATGAAAATTCTCTCATTTTATCAAATTTCCTTCGTCTCGAGGAAACTCCTCGGTTTCATGGTACTTCCATAAATCCATAAAAATAATATAAAATTAAGAAAAGGAGTGTGGGGCGTGACCATTGGCCAACCGGCCATTCCTTGGTCCCAACCGGCCCCACACCCACGGTTCCTTATTATTTTATTATTGTTATTATTTCTCTAATTTCATGAAAAAGCTCCTT
>NW_020632161.1:0-503 GCF_003573695.1 Papaver somniferum
CTCCTGGATCCCCCTGCTGGGTTAGCCTTTGGTGGGTTGAGATCCACCCTTCGTCTTCTTGAGATAGCTCCGTTCTCACGCCTCTTTAGTGGAGGGTGAGTTTGGGAACCTTCGATTTTTATGTCTAACATATACTTTAGGTTGTGGTTCTCCTGGGCCATCACGTGCATTGCATCCTCATGCTCTTTATTTCGGAGTAGAAAGGATGCTACTTGTGCTTCCATTTGATCTTCACTGTGGATTCCACCACCCTGAGGAGTGTTGTCGGCTGGATCCTCAGAGTCCTCCACTCCTTCATCGAGGATCGGTGCATCGAGATCTATCTGGATTGGAGTTAGGTTTCCCAACTCTCGTCCCGTAGGAACTAAGGTTCTGGGTAACCCTGCGTTGGCCGCAAGTGGCTACGTGACATTGGGATGCTTTGGTAATGGCATGTCATAAAGTGTTGAGATCCCGATGTTTGCCCCATCCCTTCAGCAGGAATAGGTGGTTTGTTAGCAATC
>NW_020632161.1:514-2557 GCF_003573695.1 Papaver somniferum
CTCCCGATGTTTTCCCCATCCCTTCAGCAGGAATAGGTGGTTTGTTAGCAATCGTCCTTCGTGATATTTCACTTTGCCCGTCCTCTGCTTCCGTTCGTTGATTTGCTTGAGATGGCTTTTGAGATCTTCCTCGTGTGACTGGTGGTCGTGAGCTTGTTGGTACATCACTTGGTTTCTGCATGCCTTCGGTTTTTGTTATCCTGCGGCCACAGAAAAACGACAAAAATCTGCTACTTGGGTGCCTTCATCAGAAGTGGCAATTAATGCTCTGACACAGAAGACGGCTAAGAAGATTTTTCAGAAAAAGGACTGAAATGACGTTTGGAAAGACGGGTATTAAATTTTTACGACACCCTTGGAAAAAACAACCTTAAACGTTGAAAACCAATTTAAAAAGAGGTGTCAGATCTCCCAACAAACAGGGTTATTAAATGCTTTAGAAGATTTTTTTCCTTAAAATCTCACTGAGATTCCTCTGCAGTCTGAGGTACTCAGATCTAAAGGATGCTTTGTTGGAAAAGTCTATTTTAGTACAAAACAAAAGTTTTAACGTTTTGTGAGTGTGTTTTTGTGAAAACTTTTGTATATCTGTGAGATTGCTAGTCTTTAGAGGCTATGAACTCAAAGAACTTGCGAAAACAACGGACGAACCAATCACTAGAGAGTGAGATTCATCGCTGTTGAACTCAGATCTCTTCGTTTAAGAAGGTGCGTAAGTAAAGTAAATGACAGAATAAAAAAAACTCAAGCTGGTGAGCGAAACCTTCTAGCGCCAAACTGTGACACTCGTTTTCCCGTAGTCTACGTAATGTATACAACTCAGAGAATCGGATATTAAGTAGGATTAATGCCTCTGTTGAACTGATAATGCTAAGTAGCAAAATATACTCAAGATCAAAACAATAACTAAGAACACAAAGATAATGTAAATGACGTTAAGTTATCATGAGACACAAGAGATTACATGGTTCGACTTTCGTCTACGTCCACGGGGTAATGAGTGATTATTTCGTATTAAGTCATGGTGGTTACAAAGATATTAAATGCTTCCTAAAGTAATAGAGAGAACTCAAGTTGGAGTAAATACTTAAGTTCTAAACAATAAAGAGGTATAAGCTTAAGACTAGATCTTCTCTCCTAGGTATTGAATGCCCTTAGTTTGTTGGTGAGGCTTAGTATTTATATCCCCTTCTGCTCCAAGTATATCTTTGCTACCTTTGGGTCCATCATTTCCTGATATACCTTTAGTACAGATGGTACCTTCGTTCGCCGCGTGCTTTCTCCAGTCGAACTTTACCACCTCAGTTGACCCACGTTCCTTCGGGAACTTCCCATCCTTAGTACAGATTATACCTTCGTTCACCGCCAGCCTCTGCCAATCGGGTTCCGCCATATCATCTCTCTCCACGTGCCTTGATTATGCGTGTAGATAAGATATTTGTGCATTTAATGCTGATTAGATATGTCATCTACCTTTGTCCCTTCGCCAACTGCCTCCCCATAGACTAGGCTTTTACTTCTTTCATCTTAGCCGTTGAGGCATCCTTTCTTAGGACGAGATAAAGTAGATCTACGAAGGTATCCTCTGTCACTCGGATTCCTATGTACAGCAAGGGCTACACAGCTATCTTGTATGCGACCACTGAGATAGTGACACGTGCTCCGCAGAATATTGGTATTCACATCAGCCTTATTCATCTTCACCATAACTAGTTCAAATGACTCAAAAGAACTAGTTAGAGAGTAGTTCAATTACTTAGATCTCATAGAAGTATACAAGACACAATCGAAGCAAAAACAGTTTTGATTCACTCGAATCGATTCATGAACATTATAGCCATAGTTTGAAAAGATTGCATTCCTTAATTTATAAATGTCTTAGTTCATGAATAAACCGTTTTTAGAAAATAACCCACTTAAGTACGCATACCGGTACACATACTTAAATACCCGGACTGATCTTGTTTTCAGTTCACAAACTCCAGCAGAAATTCATGAGATAAAGAACTTCCGACAATAGCGTACAGGTACGCGGACTTAGCT
>NW_020632161.1:2568-3588 GCF_003573695.1 Papaver somniferum
ATAGAAATTCATGAGATAAGAACTTCCGACAATAGCGTACAGGTACGCGGACTTAGTTCCGGTTATCCTAAACCAGTAAAGTCCGCATACTTTGGTTCAAGGATTTTGGACTTACACAAGTGTGAATTCATATACAATGTTTATATCCATTCATGGTAATATATTCTAAACTCTTATTTCAATTATTGAAACATTCTTAGAGGATGTTATATAGTTGTTATTCACAAACTGTTTTTCATCAAAACGATTTTCAAGTTATTGAAATGATCAACATGACTTTCGTCACGAGTAAAGATGAACTTGGCCAAAGCAAAAGCTTACCAACACATATTTCGAGAAATAGATAAGCGAGATAAACTTGGCTCGAAATAGCACATGTGTATAATCGAAGTCTATATAGCAATACGACTTTTGTCTCAAGATAGGAGATAAAATAGATAGACTTTTGAGTGATAGATAAGTTCAAGTCTCCACATACCTTTTTGTCGATGAAGTTCCACCAGTTCCTTGAGTAGTTCTTCGTCTTTGCATGATGAACGTCGTGGAGTCTAGAGCTCAACTACACTTACTATCTTAGTCCGAGACTTAGCTATAAGTAGACTAGAAATCAAGACTTATAGTTTTGGCAACAAAACTTGACAAACAAGCTTGAGATAGCAACGCTTGCGAGTTCGACCGGGCAGTGCTCTAACATTGTGATCCTTATGTTTCTAATAAGGTTATACCCAATGTGATATGCTGCAAAATCATTCATCTACGCTATTTAAAATACTTCAAAACTTGAATCAAATAGTGAAAAAAAAAAGTAAAATAGTTTATATTCATATTAACAAATTCTAAGTTACATAATAAATGAATTAAAGGTGATATACCATGAAGTGTTTCTTTGATGCATTTTAACAAAACAATTAGGTGTTTCTAAAAATATAGAGAAGAAAAAAAGAAAAAAAATAATTACATGTTTGAAATCAATTCCTTAAAACCCTAAATCAAATCAGATGAAATTAGTAAAGCCCCGTC
>NW_020632161.1:3599-4000 GCF_003573695.1 Papaver somniferum
AAAATATAATTACCTGTTTGAAATCAATTCCTTAAAACCCTAAATCAAATCAGATGAAATTAGTAAAGCCCCGTCTTCGAATTAATTTCATCTCACCTACAGAATCAAAGCAAAAAAAAAAACATTAGTAGATAACAACACGAATTAAAGAGTTTTTAAACAAAAAGAAAACCTCAACCACACATAAAATTCCTAATCCTAAAGAAAATGAGCAGTAATTAGAATGTAATAGAGATTTGAAACTTTAATGTGAAGGTTTATGTAGAACGGGAGAAAGAGCAAAACAGACCCAGTTATTGAGTTCAAGATTTGAGAGAGAAAGGGGTTCAATTTTGAATTTTGAATCTGTTCTTAGTTTATTTACCATAAAAAAAGAAAATATGTTATTCTCGGTTCTCGAA
>NW_020632162.1:0-279 GCF_003573695.1 Papaver somniferum
ATTATCTCCGCGCCCTGAAGGAATGCTATCTGCGGAGTAAGGGGGAAACGTCGACGACTTGTTACGTCCCCAATCCCATGGAGAAGGAATGGTATACTCCTGAGAATTTCAATAACTCCTTCGGTGATTACGTCAATAGTAGGAATCGCAAGCCGTGGAGTGTCATCCTTCGGAATCTCCCTGCTCCTCGAGGCGAGATTCGTCTGTTAAATGAGGTCAGCGATGCCAAGCTGAAGTATGTTCCTGGCACGGAGGCGTCCAGTCGTCGGAAACTCTTCC
>NW_020632162.1:290-509 GCF_003573695.1 Papaver somniferum
CTCCTGAGAATTTCAATAACTCCTTCGGTGATTACGTCAATAGTAGGAATCGCAAGCCGTGGAGTGTCATCCTTCGGAATCTTCCTGCTCCTCGAGGAGAAATTCGTCTGTTAAATGAGGTCAGCGATGCCAAGCTGAAGTATGTTCCTGGCACGGAGGCGTCCAGTCGTCGGAAACTCTTCCCCGCGCGAGAGAGGATCAAGCGCGATCATGACTACG
>NW_020632162.1:709-1000 GCF_003573695.1 Papaver somniferum
AACCGAACTCTAAGGTCATAGTTCGGTTATTACACAACTCAAAATACAGGGAATAACAGCAAGGTTCGGTTACTTGGAAAATTTCTTTCTAATTTTTTTAAACCCTACAGTTCGGTTACAATGGAATTTTTTAATTTCTTTGCGATCGAACCGAACTGCACCTTTTAAAATTTAGAAGTTAAATGCTTGAGTTCGATTACTTGTAATATTGTGGAGGTAACCGAATTGAACCTTTAAAAAAAATCAGAAGTTCAAGGCTTGAGTTCGGTTACCTGGTTAATTTCTGCAGGT
>NW_020632163.1:0-304 GCF_003573695.1 Papaver somniferum
ATTACGCAAGGAAGCCGCGAAGAATGTCGTGCACAAGACCAAAAGGCTAGAAGTGGGCTTGAAGAGGAAGAATTGTTCTTAAAGAAGATATGGGCTTGGCATACCCAAGACCCAAAACCCTCACCCAAACCCATTTTCTATATCCAAGCCCGTCTCGGATTTCAGCCGTCAGATCGAAGCATTTCAGCATCCTACGGTCGCTCCATCATCGCACATCAAACTCCGAAGCCACCGCTTTACATCGCAACGCCCATCTCCATCTTGGGTCGTCCGTTTTGCTACATCCCTTCATCCGACGGTCGCT
>NW_020632163.1:504-725 GCF_003573695.1 Papaver somniferum
CAACTCAACCTAGGAATATGCTATTTGATTAGGACACCAGGTGGAATCCAAGCCTTAGCTTAGCCACAATTCCTTTCTTCAGTTACATTCCTTTATTCACTGCTTAGTTATTCACTGCTTTTATTCATTGCTTAGTTACATTCCTTTACTGTTTTGCTTAGTTCTTGCATTTTGAAGCCTTTTGTGCACTGAAGTTAGTGCACAAACTCACCTCCGCCCTT
>NW_020632164.1:0-570 GCF_003573695.1 Papaver somniferum
AAATGTTTTTTGCGAAATAGCCAAACTGTTCTTCATGTTCATCATTTCCATTAGGTTCGGTTAGTTCGAATGTTTTTCACATAATTCCTAGCCGAACTTCTCTTTGCAACTTCCATTTTCAACTCATTTGATGGTTAATACTCATTTTTCAATCGAACGACGAACGTCAAGGAAAGAGAGAAGAAGAAGAGAATAATTTTTTTTTTTCAAAACAAAAAAATTTCGATTCCCCCTGTTTTTGCTTTTGATTTTGATTTTGATTTTGATTTTGGTTAATAGATTCATTTAGATTAGATATATATGATTAGATTTATATAGTTATTAGGTTAGTTTTAATTTAAATTAAAGTAACGGGTAAATGTGTATTTACCCAACTTTAGCAAACCCCTTATAAGTATAGGGAGGTTGGCCTAATAAGACCATGATCCCCAAAAAAACCATGGTCCCTAAAAAATGGTTTAAAAAAATATAATTGTACTTTATTAGGTAAACAAGCCCAAGCCGCTTCCGACGTCCTATAACTAAACCCAGTTAGAGCCCATTTTACAAACCCTACAAAATTTACCCCCC
>NW_020632164.1:652-1000 GCF_003573695.1 Papaver somniferum
CCCCCCCCCCCCCCCCCCCCACACAAATTACTCTCTTGAAAACAAAACCCTAATCCCGAGTCTCTCAGAATGCCGGATGTGAAACAAGAAACATCAGCATACAATAAATCTTATGACGATCCACGTTAGAGTCACTGGTAAGGATGCAACTGAGAGCTGTGTGCCCCACTAGATTCTGAATCACTGTGGAAAATCAGTGCATATCTTTGCATTTGTACATAATTGATTTTCAATCCACCAAACGCAAACAGTAAACATTCATGCACGCGAAGATAGGAAATATCTAATTTTCTTCGATGCGTTCTTTGATTTGGTCTAGATGCAAATAACTTTTTGACCAAACATTAA
>NW_020632165.1:0-349 GCF_003573695.1 Papaver somniferum
AAATACGGCATATCTTGTCTAGGCAAAATTTTGGAAATGATACCTTTATTCCCATGCCTTCCAGCAACTTTATCCCCTACTTTTATTTCACGTTTCTGTGAAATATATACACGAATCATTTCTGGATTATAACTAGAACCCCCCTTTTTCTGGATCCATCTCACATTAATAACTCGACCTCTGCTACCTATAGGTAATTTTAGACAAGTTTCCTTTGCAGTGGATACTTGAATGCCAAGTATAGCCCGTAATAATCTATCTTCCGGGGAATATGATGATTCTTTCGTCATCTGAGGCGTTAATTTACCTACTAAAATATCACCTGTTTCTACCCAAGACCCCAGCATCA
>NW_020632166.1:0-305 GCF_003573695.1 Papaver somniferum
GACCGAAACGTCCTTAAAACTACGGTCTGAAGATTTTTTTTCGCAAAAGCGTTGAAAAAAAAGAAGAAGAAAGAAGAAAACCGAAGTTAAATTTCTTTTTTCCAAGATGGACATTCGTGATCTACATGCTCCATCTTGAGGGAGGGTATTAGGAAATAATATAGGAGTCTATATTTAGGAGATATACACTTTAAGGAGTTTGAGTTATATTAGGAAAGTGTCTATGTTTAGAGTTTGATCTTAGGTAGGAAAGTGCCTTGAGTGGTCGTCAAGTTTGTGAACAATATAAATAGGCTGTTAAGCCA
>NW_020632166.1:316-1000 GCF_003573695.1 Papaver somniferum
GCCATAGACATGGATGTCAACCCTATCTTTGATGCTAAGCTATCAAAATCAAGAACAACTCCTACTTTGAACTCATCACTGTGAATAGTATCTGTTGTGTTTTGGCCCATCACTAGTACCATTTCATATTCTAACATGATGCTAAAGAAAATGAAAACCAACAAAGCATACATTAAAACTCTATTTTGCTTAGGATGACAAACTGGTTTTGTCTTCATCTTCCCAACAGTGATTAAAGTTCTTTATGCATCTTATCCATCTACAAATGCATTATTTATAGACTGACACTAATTGAAGTAGCCATTGTGTGCATATATTATATAGAGAACTAGAGCACTAGTCAGGATATCAGAAAATAAGAGATTGTACTAAATCAAACTTATTTCATACCTGTCTACTTTTGGTACCTTGATTCAGAATTCAAATGTCCCAAAATAGATAAATATTGATGTTTGAAAGCCAGAGATAATACCATTCGGCATGGCAAACTTATCTATGCATGGCACAAATGGAAATTTGAAGTCTACCTTCCAAGAGGTGGGGGCGATTAGTAGTTTGATCTTTTGGTGTATAATTGGCTCCTTCTTGGTATCTCAATATTAATTTCGAATAACATAAAAATAAGATGAAACACTATTTGAATACTAACCAAGTGGCAAAAGATTTATAAACAGATAATATCTT
>NW_020632167.1:0-334 GCF_003573695.1 Papaver somniferum
CCCTAGTCACGGCAGTTCAAGAACAATTTTTCCCGCCAATTTTTGGTTTTTTGAATTTGTGAAGAAGATGTCCTCCCCTAAACAGAACTGGGTTGCGAATAGCAACTGCCTTGGGGGTGACCTGGGGGTGCCCCTTAGTAATTAGGTTACCCCTTATCCAAAAGCGAGAGTCCGAATAACACTTGTCCTCCGGGTGCCAAAATCAACTTTTCGAGCAGAATTTTCCAAAAATGTTTATTTCCAAAAAATACCTACAAATACATAAAATAACAAAATTAGTACAAAATCGAGTGCCAACAATATATAGTATTGAGATCAAATTAGACACAAAAAT
>NW_020632167.1:345-648 GCF_003573695.1 Papaver somniferum
TAGTACAAAAATAGAGGTCCAACAATACAGACATTGAGGACAAATTAGACACAAAAATGTGTCTATCAAATACCCCCAAACTTATTATTTGTTAGTCCTCGAGCAAAACTAATAAAAAACCGAGTTAATCTCGGGAGGGTTTACCAGAGGTGTGCCCACAAAACCATTACTCCAGACCCTAGCTATCTACAACGAACCTTGGAAGGCACTAAAGAATCTCCTTGGTTGGCATACAATCATTGACTATAGGAGGAAGTACCCTGATGCGAAATTCCAATTGTTGTACACGAGTTTGCACTCAAG
>NW_020632167.1:662-1000 GCF_003573695.1 Papaver somniferum
AGGAGGAAGTACCCTGATGCGAAATTCCAATTGCTGTACACGAGTTTGCACTCAAGCATACTTAAATTCATACAAAGTGACAGATCTCTACTCAGATAGTTGCACTATGGACATCATATTCGGAGTCAAACTAATCATATGGATAGAAAAAGGAGATGGAAATAAAAAAATGTAGATGGTTTTGATGTTAACCAAATGATCGATGTTTCACATATCTGTCTGAAGGCCACTGCCAGAATGATCCTATCGTAATGGACTGAGATACCGGTCTGACTAATATCAACACAACTGGCATATACAAGGGAACCAGTGGTCAATAACTTAAATCTAGATCAACA
>NW_020632168.1:0-546 GCF_003573695.1 Papaver somniferum
TCTCTCTTTTTTTGCTCCAAAAAATTTAATTTTTCCAGACTTCTTCGGAGTTCAATACTTGGTTCGGCTGAAATATAAGAGTCGAACTTCTCACGGGAAGAACATTTCAGCTTGTTCGATGTAAGGTTTGGCTAATGATTCAAAGTTCGCCTAAAGTATATACTTGGTTCGGCCAGTAACTAAAAAGGTTTGAGACGCACAGAGTGATGTTCGGTTTAAAACCTATACAAGTTAAATCAGCCGAACTGTATTGTTTTACAAAACTCTGCCAAGTTTACCTGTTCGGCTGAAAACATTGAGAAGTCGAATGAGCCGAACTTCATTGAACCCTAAGGTGTATCCTGAGTTCGTCTAAAAATTGAATTACTAATTACAACCGAACTGATCTTCCACATAGCGAATTGTCGCAAACTTTTGGGTCGGACCAACTTTTGATAATCAAAGAAACCCTATTCTATCGATCAAACTAAGCAATAATGGTCAAATCTAGATGGGTTTTTGTGAAATACCTTCTAATATACATTATCGGGGGGGGGGGGGGGGGGG
>NW_020632168.1:557-1000 GCF_003573695.1 Papaver somniferum
TTTAATTTAATTAAGCGTATTTCAGTAATTTTATTTATTTTAGTTTAAGTTCTTAATTAAATTGAAGGATATTTAAATAATTTAATCTAATTAAAGGGTAACTAGTAATTTTGGTATGCTTAGACACCCCTTATAAAGATACTCTAGATGACATCATCATTTAGTATGTCTCAAAAATATTGAGTATGCCTCAAAACAGGTTTCAAAATAAATGGCTTTTTGGCTAATTAGGGCTTTGCTTAAGCTAGCCCTAGTCATCATGCAATTCCGCCCCTGGTCAATTGGAATCACATTTTCCCGGTCAATTAATCCACAATCAACAAACCTGCACATAATATTTTGGTTTTCTATCCGCCCACGGGAACAAAGAAAAGAGCTTTTCCCAATCAAAAGCCTTCCCAAAAAGTCTTTCTTCTATTTCACCTCTTCTTCTTTTTCATTCA
>NW_020632169.1:0-199 GCF_003573695.1 Papaver somniferum
GTGCACGGTCGTCGGTTGTAGCTCGTGCAAGTACGGGTCGATCCACAGAGATCGGGAGTGTTTTGAGTTTTCTAGCTAATTGGGTTCCTAAATTGCTATTGGGCTATGAAGCCTTTTGGCTTAAATTGGGCTTTGAGTACTAATGGGTTTGATAACAATAAAATGAACTGAGCTTGGGCTCAGTTAGTCTTTGAAGTGT
>NW_020632169.1:210-568 GCF_003573695.1 Papaver somniferum
TGACCTTTGGCCTTTGGAATGAACTGAGCCTTGTGCTCAGTTGGTCTTAAAATGAATTGAACTGGGCCTTAATAATGAATTTGGGCTTGGAGCCTTAATGAACTGGGCTTTGATTAAGCCCACAGTTGACTGAATTGGGCTTCAGTTTGAAGTGAGCTTTGGGATCAGTTGGCTTTGGGCTCAGTTGGCTTTTGAAAGGCAGCAGCAGTAGCAAGACTGCACAGCAGCTGCACAAGTAGTGCAAGTAGCAGCAGCAGCATAAGCAATGAATGCAGCAACAGCAGGGCAAAACAAGGCAAGAGGAAGAAAACAGAGAAGCAACAGAGTTGCAGGGCAGTGGAATAAGAGAAGCAACAGA
>NW_020632169.1:768-1000 GCF_003573695.1 Papaver somniferum
TGAAAATGTTATGGAACCTTTGGGTTCAAATACATTAGGCTTCTCTGCCCCGACCTTAATGCATGATATTTCTTCTAGTATTCCATGTGATGTTTCTCCTGATTTGCCGATGCATGAGAATAAATTTGATGTTGATGACTCCGATTGTGATCTTGCCAATTTGATTGATGATTGTGAGCATGATGTGACATGTGTAGATGATTTAGGAGATTTTGATTTGATTAATAATGAC
>NW_020632170.1:0-152 GCF_003573695.1 Papaver somniferum
AGAAAAATCTTTACTTGACTTAGGAGCCAGTGTGAAATTACTGCCATTTCATGTATACTTACAGCTAGGACTTGGTGAAATGAAACCTACTCAGATGACACTGCAGTTAGCTGATAGGTATGTTAAAATCCATAGAGTTGTTATCAAGGATG
>NW_020632170.1:277-462 GCF_003573695.1 Papaver somniferum
AAGTTTATTTATCCAGTGGATTTCGTGGTCCTAGATACCCAACCTGTCCCTGACCCAGAGAACCAGATACCTGTGATTTTAGGTCGCCCATTTTTAGCTACGTCTAATGCGATCATTAACTGTCAAAATGGTGTTATGAGTTTATCTTTTGGCAATATGACTATGGAGATGAACATTTTTAATGT
>NW_020632170.1:662-1000 GCF_003573695.1 Papaver somniferum
ATGAACATTTTTAATGTCAGTAAGCAACCTCATGAGCTAGATGACACATGTGTTGAGGAGGTGAACATGATAGAAGCCTTAGTTCAGGAGTCATTACCAAACATCTTGTCTGAAGACCCATTAGAAAGTTGTCTATCCCATTTCGGTTTAGATTTTGACGACGATAGCACAATTGAACAGGTGAATGCTCTATTAGATTCTACCCCTGTGTTAGACACTGATAGATGGAAAGCTAGGTTCGAACCGTTACCAGTTTCTGAGACTACCCTAATTCCTTCTTTAGAAGAGCCCCCAAAGTTGGACCTTAAACCACTACCCGATACTCTAAAGTATGTGTT
>NW_020632171.1:0-531 GCF_003573695.1 Papaver somniferum
GAACATAACAGAGCATAAAAACACCAAGTTGCAGAGATACAGGCGAGAGGAAGAAGAAGAACACAGAACAGCAGTAAAAGACAGTCGCAGAATCCGTGGCCTTTTCTTTCAAAATTCAATCACTTTGTCACAATTTCTGTAACAATTATTCAGAGTTCGCAACAGTGTTGTGTTAGGGTACTTTGTAACAGTGGTTCGTAACAGTTATATCCGTTACAAACACGCTGTTTTATACCTTCTCTTCTTTTTAATCAACTTTTGAGCAACAAACATGTATTTTGAGCAAGTGTTTAATATGAGGAGCTAAACCCCACTGCTGAGGCGATAGAGGAAGCTATTTTTCCAACAAAAAGTGGTATATTCTATTTTATCTTTTTATTTGCAATAATTATATGATTATTTTCCTTGAAATATTATTGAAATATGATTTTTATTTGAGTGATTGTGATCTATTTTGATGGAGTATGCTTAGTTTTAAGACTTTTGATGATTCATACTTGGTATTTACAATTATTACTTTTGAAAATATAC
>NW_020632171.1:542-1000 GCF_003573695.1 Papaver somniferum
ATGGAGTATGCTTAGTTTTAAGACTTTTGATGCTTCATACTTGGTATTTACAATTATTACTTTTGAAAATCTACTTGTTGCAATATTTTAGAATCAAATTAAACAAGAAAATTGCATAAATATAAGTATTGGTTTAATCACTTTGAACTTGGAAAATAGTGGAATCTTAGCCTCAGTGTTTCTTTTAGTATTGATATCATCTTTGATTGAGTTTGCTATAATTTTTAGTGAGTTTTCTATTTTAATATTAGGATTGAAGTCTAATTAATATCCTTCACAAGTCTGAGATTGAACCACTTTTACCACTATCTACAAATCACATCACTACAGACACTATCGTACTACCAATTAACTTCGGACTGGACTTTAGTTGAACTCTAATCAAACAATGATTCAAGGTACAGTTTCACTCCTTACATCTCTGATCCCAGCAGGATACTACGCACTTGATTCCCTTA
>NW_020632172.1:0-445 GCF_003573695.1 Papaver somniferum
GTTGAACCTCATCTAAACAAGTAGTGTTACCAATTTTATCCTCGTCATCTTGATTATGTGAATAACTATCTTCATTTTCAAAGGTACTATTGGAAACACTATATTGGAAATTAAGACTATTTTGAGCAGTTCTTTCCTGGGCCTCCAACAACATTTTTTGAGTCGACTCACAAGACTTCCTGATTATATATAGGAAAGAAGGTTCACACGTTGCATTGCTTTCGTCCATAAATAAGTTATTCATTTCAGGTGATCTACGTGACGACTCAAGTAACTTTTGTGTCGACTCAGCTAAATTCGTGCAGACTCTAGTAGAGAGGAATTTTGCTCGTATGACCGGTGGGCGTATGAATAGTAATTTGGCTCACCGTGGTATGGACCATAACCTTCAAAAGGATGATGTTCCCAATCACTATTCACACTATGGTCAAAGTAACGTCCATTT
>NW_020632172.1:456-883 GCF_003573695.1 Papaver somniferum
GTAATTGGGCTCACCATGGTATGGACCATAACCTTCAAAAGGCTGATGTTCCCAACCATTATTCACACTATGGTCAAAGTAGTAACGTCCATTTTGAAACTAAGTCTGATATTCGTTGTATTGGCTATTGTAATACCAGTTCGACATTCTATTGCAGGGGTGTGAGTTGTCACACAAAATAAAACCCACTGACAGGGGATTCGTGGGTGGATAGAATCTCACCTCCCGTACCAGACGGGCGATGAACCGTTGAAGTCGACTCAGGCCACCGACTCCGATGTCAGTGTACGAACCCGAGGGGTCGAGACAGTATCGTAACTGTCGTCCTTCCCTGCAAACAATTTATATTTAATCTTAACCCTTTGGTAGGGTTTTAAAAAATAATGTCCAGTCCAAAAAGTGTCCAAAAATAAAAAGAAAAATTACA
>NW_020632173.1:0-481 GCF_003573695.1 Papaver somniferum
TGCAGACTCTAGTGTTTGAAAACTGGAAAGAAAATATTCCTTTGCCACCCAACCATGATAGGTAAATGACACTAGATTTGGTGCATTAATTTTGAGAGCACAGTCTTGTAAACCATCATCATCATCACATCTGCCGTTATCAATTTCCAAAATATTTGAATTAGAAGATTACCTCAACTATGAAGCTTTGACAAAATTAAGAATCAACTCTTAATTAATCACCAATTCGAGTAATTTAATGCTCAATAATCATAACAAACTCATTACACCAGATATGTACTGTCAATTCATACACATATTTCAGTATTACCCATATGTACTAATGGATCAAACCAAAAAAAAATGGCAAAACACTGAACAAACAGAATTAAAAGAATTTTATATCAGTACACCAGATATGTACTGTCAATTTATACACAAAAACAAACTATAACAAACCCAAAAAAATAAGAGAAAACCTATAGATTCATAGTAACCACAA
>NW_020632173.1:492-1000 GCF_003573695.1 Papaver somniferum
ACCAGATATGTACTGTCAATTTATACACAAAAACAAACTATAACAAACCCAAAAAAATAAGAGAAAACCTATAGATTCATAGTAACCACAAAAATAAAACACTACGTCATATATGTACTGATAGGTAATACACAAAAGAAAACTGAAAAACAAACCATAAAAGTATCTACGAATGAAATAAACACAAAACATGATTGTTTATTTAGATCTGAACTTGTTCCATCAAAATACACCAGTATATCATATACGTACCGATGATTAATACACAAAAACAACTTAAAAGCATATCAAAAACAACCAAAATGAAACTAAAATCAGTTGCATGTGAAAAACAAGTAATGAATCTCTAAAAACCAGAATCGAAACACTTTTTTTTCTTCAATATTCCATATATATACTTCTAGATCGAAGAAGAAAAATATCAAAAACTACAAAAATAACAAAATTAAAGCATAATTTTTCAGTACATCATATATGTACTGCTGATTCATAATCTAAACTTCAGCTG
>NW_020632174.1:0-393 GCF_003573695.1 Papaver somniferum
AGAGGAAGAACGCGAAGAACATTGACGCATGGGAAACAGTCACAGAACAGTGTCGTTGTTTAACAGCTGAAGAACATTAAGCTGTGCAGGACAGTCGTATTCTAGGGTCTTAAAATCAACGACAAAGCAACAGTATTTACAATAGTTTTCTGTAACAGTTCCATTGTAACAGCTGTTTTGCAACACCACTACACTGTTGCAAACAGTCTGTGTTATTACCTTTCACTCTTTTAATCATCTTTTGAGCAACAATCACATATTTTGAGATCATTATTAATATGAGGAGCTAAACCCCATTGCTGAGGCGATAGAGGAAGTTATTTTTCCAACAAAAAGTGGTATATTCTATTTTATCTTTTTATTTGCAATAATTATATGATTATTTGCCTTGAA
>NW_020632174.1:593-2402 GCF_003573695.1 Papaver somniferum
TTGTTTTTAGGGTTTTAGATTTATTTTATTTTATTTTTTATTATTTTTGTCATTTTTTATGTTTTTGGGTATTTATCTTGTGTCTACAGGTTCTGGATCATAAAGAAAATTGAGCCAAAGAGTTTGATGATTTTATAAAGACTTGGAGCTAAAGATTAAAGCAAAAAAAAAAAAACAGAAAAGAAGACAATTTTATTTTAGACAATTTTAGTTTAGGGTTTGTTTGTTTTCTTTTTAAAAAAAAAACTATATTAGGGTTTATTATTTTTGTAATTTTTCTTTATTTTTTTTTATTTTTTTTGGACTTGTGGACTTTGGGACATTATTTTTTTATTATTACCCTACGGAAGAGTACTTTAAATATAAACTATTTGCAGAGAAGGAGGATAATTACGATATTGTCTCTGCACCTTGGGTTCGTACACTAGACATCGGAGTCAGTGGCCCGAGTCGACTACAACCGATTCATCCCCCGTCTGGAACGGGAGGTAAGATTCTAAACACTCGTGAATCCCCTGTCAGCGAGTTACTGGACTCCTTCGCATGCATATATGTTGAGGACTGAATACGGACATTTATTTTTCTAGTAAAGGACAAGGCCTGGCCATACAAGATAAGGTTTCGGATTTCATCACCGTTCTCTTCTTGCCCGCTTTAGGAACACGTAACCTACGCGAACCTAAGCCTAAAATTTTGACTAGAACGAGACCGATAGGGTAACGAGCTTAACAGGAAAGTCATTCGAAAAATATTGGTTACTCTTTTAAGCATACTTCGAAGTTCTTGACGGTTTCTGTAATTTGAATGCGTGACTGCGCCGCCTTGTAATACCGGTGAGGCCTTGGGTATCAAAGCTCCACCGAGCTTCCCTCGCCTCTATTCAACTTACGTTAACTCGAATTGATTCTAGAGGGGTTTGCTTAAATTGTAACGAATTCCCGTTCAAAGGATTAGAAGCTGGTCTAGAAACAATCTAAGTGGAGCCATCATGTTTTTTGTTTGCTAGAAATCAATAGGTTTGATTTGGTTGAGTCGGCCTTGATCTGTGTTTTCTTACCCTTCCAATTTAGAAAATTCTATTGTATGCCTGAAGTAAAAGAGACGCACTAGGTATATTTGTTAAAGAGAAACCTAGTAGTTCAAAGCGTCTCGATTACCTTAATCTAGAAAGTCCGACTTTTGAAGAGTCTGTTTTTGAACTTCCTTTGACTGAGGAGAGAATCCATGTTGCTCAGATAGCGCCAGGAATGGAAACTTTGAAAGCTTTGTTGAATCCAACTAGGACTACTCGTCCTTCGTGTATTAAGTTAGCTGAAACGGAGGCACCCTATGAACTGAAACCTGGGACCTTACAGATGCTCCCAATCTTTCTAGGGAAAGAAAATGAAAACCCTTATTACCATGTTAGGGATTTTGAGGAAATTTGTAGTACTCTAATAATTAGAGGCTTAGATGATGATGCTTTGAAACTTAGGTTATTCCTATTTTCCCTGAAAGATAAGGCCAAGTCGTGGTTGTATAGTTTGGACTCCGAGTCAATTGAGACATATGAACAAGTTGCATCTTCCTTTTTCAATAAGTTTTTCCCTAGGCACAACACATCGTCTATTAGGACGCAAATATGCACATTTTCGCAACAAGAGGGAGAATCTTTATATAAGTATTTGGAAAGGTTCAATGATTTATTATCCCAGTGTCCTCATCATGGTTTAGAAAAGGTTAGGCTAGTTCATATCCTTTATGAGGGTTTAGATTATTCCACAACGACCATGGTTGAGTCTCTATGCACTGGTGGATTTGAAAACCAAA
>NW_020632174.1:2413-3000 GCF_003573695.1 Papaver somniferum
TGAGGGTTTAGATTACTCCACAACGACCATGGTTGACTCTCTATGCACTGGTGGATTTGAAAACCAAACTGTTGATGCGGCGATGGAATTTTTTAATGAAATCGCCGAAAAAATCCAGCAATGGGAAAATAGTAGGGCACCCCAGAAAACAATTCTTTTAAGTAGAGGAAACGTCAATAGGGTATAAGGAGGATATGAATCAGATGCCAAAATTGATGTTATAGCAAAAAGGTTAGAAGCCTTAGAAGTGGGACAGACTAGTGGTAGAGTGGATCCTTTTTGGGAAGGCCAGAATATTGAAGAGCAAGCCAATGCTCTTTATAATAACACTAGATTTGATAACCGTCAAAATATTGACCCATATTCAGAAACCTATAATCCTGGTTGGAGAAACCATACGAACCTTTCATGGTCTAAGGGCCAAAGTCAAGGTCAGTTTAGTAATTCTAATGCTCCCCCAGGTTTTGGCTGTACTACGAATCCTTCAGGACTAGCCCAGTTTCAGAATCAATCAGATAAGAAAATCCTAAGTTTAGAGGAATCTCTCGCCTTGTTAACTCAGCAAACTGCAAAATTTCAGTTATCTG
>NW_020632175.1:0-486 GCF_003573695.1 Papaver somniferum
AATCTTGTTAATCAATTGTTTTCTTGTTTAAGAAAATCCTGAGTTTATATCATATATATTTATTGCTTTTGCTTAACAAAATTTCGGTTCAATTGATGTTTATTCCATGATGCGTGTGTGGATGTGTGTGATTCAACTGGTTCCGGTTAAGAAAAACTATTATTATCTTGTTTTATTGTGTGGTATCAATTGTTTAGGCTTACAAAATTTCGGTGCAATTCTGGTGTTTTAATGCTTATGTTGTTTCAATTGCTTCCGGTTGAGGTGAATAATTATGCAAGTTGATTTATTTGGTTTGTATGAATTATTTATGTCTTAACGAAATAAAAGGATTACGGGATGAGTTGTTTAGTCCAATTCGATTCCGGATAAGAGAAACTAAGTTAATTTTGATCTTAATTAGACTTATCGAAGTGAGGTTTCGGTTATTCAAGTCTAATTTAATGCTTAACAAGAAATGCTAGTTAACTAACCTAGTACTTGTCT
>NW_020632175.1:497-1000 GCF_003573695.1 Papaver somniferum
GTTATTCAAGTCTAATCGAATGCCTTAACAAGAAATGCTAGTTAACTAACCTAGTACTTGTCTTGTTTAAAATTGAAAGGTTTAAGTTTATGGATAATTAGAACCTGATGAGAAAAATAGAGTTATCTTTATTTTGGTCTTATCGAATTAAGAGGTTGTTTTTGAACAATCGGTTTAGCAAAGGGACTAAGGTGCTTAGTTGATTTTTGTTTAGCTAAACTAAATTGGAAAAATTGTTTCGGACAATTTTTCCTTGGCAACATATCAAAATAAAACTACTTGTAGTTTCGGTTTTGATATTGGTTATCAGAACATGATGTGCGGAACCCTCGTGCCTAACTCTACAGGTTGCAAGTCTATTTTGAGATTTGTAAGATTCTTTTCATGTTGTCCTTTATTTTTTCCTTTCTTTGTCATTTTATGACAAAAAGGAGGAGAAATATATGGAGTAAACAAGTGATACTGGCATTGATTTTATATTGATTGGTATCGCTAAGGAAAAG
>NW_020632176.1:0-1986 GCF_003573695.1 Papaver somniferum
TTGAATTACTTTTCCAAATGATAGTATTTCGATTAATTAGCTAATTTCGTTGATTAAAATTTGATATCCTTTGCGACTGATGGCCATGCATCTATACATTACTTTGCTTGTAGGCATATGTATCTTTCTTAGGCTATCTAATGAGTAACAAGTATGTTCATATGATGCGGATTGATCCAGCATCTTACTTGATGATTAATGCTCCGTCATTTTTTTTATGCCTTTGATGTTGATTATAATGCAAAACTGACGTACATAGTTCAAAATATAAACTACGACCCTGGTACAAATAATTATCCATGGTTGTCAAAAATGATACTTATACAACTACAACCTTAATACAAATAATTTTTTCCGGTTATCAAAAATGATACTTATACGAGTTAACACTTAGCAACAAAAAAATAACATATTATTTGTATGACACATTCACATATTAATGTCATACTTGACAGCCCAAGAGAAACACCATTAGAAGAAAATATTTATGACAATTGTAGTATACCATTATGTGATTTAATTAAGAAAATGTCTACTATCACTATTAACTTAATTAGTTATGAAAATGTGTATTAATATTAAATATAAAATTACTATTAAATAATATGAGCTTGTCAAAATATAGATGTGATTGTTATTTGACTTTAGCTGAGATCCTTACAATTGATAAATCATTAGCGTTTTTTTTGTTACGTGATTTTTTTTGTTACCTTTGTATTTAATTTATTTCTTAGACTTAGTAAAACATCTTAGACTCAACTAGTATACTAACTGATTATGTATATATTAAGGTATATTCATTTAATTTATATGATAAGTAATATATTATGGTCTTAATTAACGCTAGACGTTTATCAGTTTCGGAGTATGAAAATTTTATTATTTAAGTTTTTGGTATTAACTTTTATTTTTAACATTAATTCTTTTGTAGTTTCAACAATGATACGATTGTTCACAAACTTACTAAAATTTAACATGCCTCTGTATCGGAGATATATGGTTGCCTTTTTGTATCTTGATCTTTCCATAATTAGATGATCTAGTGAACTTGGGCTTTAACTTGGCATTATTAGTAATTTATGATAAACATGGCAGTGAGCTCTATCAACATACGGTATATAGAATAGACCTAAAAATAGAAATGGTGGAACATTATAATCACATGATAAAGTGCAGTGTCAAGAATAACATGTCATTTACTGAGTACTAATGAACTTTAAAAAGATGCTTAAAGATAAATGAGACATGATTGATTATGATTTAATAATGACTCGTCATTGTAGTATACATTTTTTGATACGGGAAAGTAAAATTTTCTAGTGGAATCAATCACCTCACAATAATCTAAATCGCATGGTAGCTAAACTAGATATTGTGGAATCACAAACGATAAGACGAAGATGTTTGTGACTTCTTTTTATCTTACCCTATCGGAGATAAATCTCAAGATAATTATTCAGTTGAACTCATACGATTAAAAATGGCAATATCAGATCGCTCAACTACAAGAGAAGTAGCTTCGTCTGGCTTCACAATCCCTATGAAGTCTTTCAGTCGTTAACCTATAGGGTCTCGGGAAGAAACCTAACGTTAAAGGAGAATCGAGTCTAGCAAACTAACTAGTATCACACATGAGGTGTGGTGATTAGTTTTTGCAGTTGCTAGATGTCTCCTTTATATAGTTTTCAAATCAGGGTTTGCAATCTAAGTTACCTTGGTAAAGAAGAATTCAATATTCACCGTTAGATGAAAAACCTGATTTCTCCAAGCTAATATCTTTCAACCGTTAGATCGAAACTTAGATTGACATACACAAATGAAATGTATTTCATTTAGGTTTGAGTAACCGTGCCTAAACGTGTACACTTGGTTGGTTCACAAATAGTTAACCTAGGTTAGCCATATGAGTACTTTCATATCAACCATATTCATCTTTCTCATAACTAGTTCAAATGACTCATAAGAACTAGTTGATAGAGTTGTTCA
>NW_020632177.1:0-547 GCF_003573695.1 Papaver somniferum
ACATCTTTCCACAAAGTTTCAGCGATTGAATCGCACAAAATCACATCCAAATGCAATCGAGAAAATCTGCTAGTGAAGAGCAAATATTTTCCCGCCAAAATATTTTTTTGAATTTGTGAAGAAGGTCACCCCTTATCCAGTGGTCGCCCCCTTATCCGTTGCTGGAGTCCGAATAACACATGTCCCTTGGGGTGCCTTTAGTAATTTTTCTGGGGTGTTTCCAACACTTTTTCTGGGTTCCTCCGGTGCATTTCTGGGGTGTTTTTAGTACTCTATCCTAGGGTGTAAAACACCACTTTTCGAGCCAATTTCGCCGCAAGAGCTTATTTTTCCAAAAACATCTACAAAAATATAAAATAACACAATAAGTATTTAATCGAGTCTAACAATACAGAACATTGAGAACAAAATAGACACATAAATGCGTCTATCAAATACCCCAAACTTATTATTTGCTAGTCCTCGAGCAAAACTAATAAAAAATAAATAAAACCGAGTTAATCTCGGGAGGGTTTACCAGAGGTGTGCCCACAAAACCATTACTCCA
>NW_020632177.1:564-1000 GCF_003573695.1 Papaver somniferum
CTAGTCCTCGAGCAAAACTAATAAAAAATAAATAAAACCGAGTTAATCTCGGGAGGGTTTACCAGAGGTGTGCCCACAAAAACATTACTACAGACCCTAGCTATCTATGCAGAACCTTGGAAGGCACTACAGAATCTCCTTGGTTGGCATACTTATTGACTACAGGAGGAATTACCCTGATGCGAAATTCCAATTGTTGTACACGAGTTTGCACTCAAGCATACTAAAATTCATATAAAGTGACAGAGCTCTACTCAGATAGTTTCTGGACATCATAAACCGGAGTCAACCAATCACATGGATAGATTAAGAAGATGGATGTAGAGAAAAATGTGGATGATGTTGACTAAGGGAACCTATCCTAATGGACTGAGATACTGGTCTGGACTAATATCAACACACTGGAAAATACAAGGGAACCAGTGGTCGATAATCC
>NW_020632178.1:0-150 GCF_003573695.1 Papaver somniferum
CCGATGCATGAGAATGAATCTGTTGATGATGTTGATGACTCTGATTGTGATCTTGCCAATTTGTTTGATGATTGTGAGCATATTGTGACCCTTTTAGAAGACTTAGGAGATGTTGATGTGATTAATAATGATGTGCCTATCTTCCTACAT
>NW_020632178.1:350-648 GCF_003573695.1 Papaver somniferum
TTGCTTTCGCCGAAATCGGGTATTCTCTTTCCTTTTTCTCTACTCAACATGATCCTCTTCATATGTTGTATTATAATTTTGTTCATATTTTGAAACATTGAGGACAATGTTTAGTTTAGGTTTGGGGGTATAGAGTAGATACCACGATAATATGCCATAATTGAAAATAAAACTCAATCTTTTTGAAAAAATTGAAAAATTCCAAAAAAAAATTGAAAAATCAAAATAAAAAATTAAAAAATTAAAAAATCATAAAAATGGAGCTCATTTACCTTGAAATGTTGACTCTTGTGCAAAT
>NW_020632178.1:848-1000 GCF_003573695.1 Papaver somniferum
TAGCTTAGGATAATTTCTTGTATGCTCCCACTCCCTGTGGACTGATCCCATTCTTACTTTCTATACTAAAACTTGACCTTGTATACTTGCAAGTTTTTGTGTGTTTTCCATTTTCACACCACCAGGTACATAAAATACATCCATTATGTATG
>NW_020632179.1:0-496 GCF_003573695.1 Papaver somniferum
TCTTATTTGTGAGTAGATCTTCATCTTATCATTGGGTGTGGTTGTTAGATTTTTAGCAACTACAATGAATAAGGGTTTCATTTGGTGCTTCTAGGTCGTCTTTTTGATCCGTGCTCATGAAAGTTTAAGTTTGATAATCAATTCTTAATTCTTCCTTATAATCTCTATATCACGATAAAAAAAAATGTTTGGATAGAAAATATCGATCTGGCAATCAGCCCCAGATCCCCACATGGGTTCTCAACCAATATTAATTTATTTTATAGGTGGCCATAAGTATTGTATTGGTTGAGAAAATATATAGGTAGGATTTTTTTGAGTCGGGTAGTAGTTGAACGTACGTGCATTTAAGATTACTTTTGTTCGGTGTATCCGTTAGTAGGGATGGTCATGGGGCGGGTATGGGGCGGGATCTTGTATCCCAGTCACCGTCCCGTTCAAAAAAAAAAATCCACACCCTCCTCATTACCCGTTTGATCTGGGACGGGGTGGGTAT
>NW_020632179.1:507-1000 GCF_003573695.1 Papaver somniferum
GGATCTTGTATCCCAGTCACTGCCCCGTTCAAAAAAAAAAACCCACACCCTCCCCATTACCCGCTTGATCTGGGACGGGGCGGGTATGGGAAATACCCGTACGGGGCGGGTTTTTTACGGGTTACCCATAACATTAAGCTCAAATATGATGAGTTAATTTAATAATCAATACCTAAGTTCAACCAATAATAATAATAATTTAAAATTTCAAACTCATAAATTCATCGTAAAACAAGCAAAGAAAAACAAATTGGTCTATAAACGAGCATCACTCATTTTAGTTCTCAATTATTTCTTATGAAGTATCTTTTTTATAATATGATATAATTTCTTAGTTTAAATGTAATATAGATAATTAATGATATCTTATACTTTTACATTTTTTTTATAATATAATATAATATAATATAATTTCTTAGTTTAAATATAATATAAATAATTAGTGATATCTTATACCTTTACCTTTTCTTTTATAATATAATATAATATAATA
>NW_020632180.1:0-245 GCF_003573695.1 Papaver somniferum
ATGAAACAAAGGCAATGAGCCTAAGGCAGTGAAGTGACAGCAAAGAAGTAAAGGGAATCAAATAAAAACAAGAAACAGTAAAGGAAAGAGGGATTTTGGGTGAAGACTAGGGATTAGATTCCACCATTTCACCTAGACTAAGTTATCCTAGTTCCACATAAATCTTGTCCCTTGTATAGTTATCAGTGAGCTTCTTGGCTCAACTGACTAACTAGATGGCAGTGGAGGTTCTATGCCTGCTGCTC
>NW_020632180.1:256-451 GCF_003573695.1 Papaver somniferum
GCAGTGGAGGTTCTATGCATGCTTCTCATCAAAGGGTGGTTTCAGGAGGAAGGTTAATGTCACTAAGATAATTATAATCCTAGTAGTAGCTGCCTTCTCACAATGCAACTACCCACAGAGAAGCCACTTAGATGTTTTAACAACCTAAAGGATGTTCTAATCACAACTAAAGTATTCATCCTAAGTACTAATTGT
>NW_020632180.1:651-1000 GCF_003573695.1 Papaver somniferum
TGGGGAAATAAGAAAGAACCGATGGGGAAAAGGAAAGGGTCTGTTTGTTTTGGGAATAGGGTATTTGGTACTCGGGTGTTGAGCAAGTTTTGCAATTGTTGATGAACAGCGAGGATGAGACGTTGGATGCGAATATGATGGATCGATCTAACGGCAAGACAGAAGGAAGCGAGGAGCGACCGTTGGATGCTGAAGTACAACAAAACTAACGGCTCAAGATGGAGTTAGGTACTATGGTGTTTGACAGGAGCTTTGGATTTTGATGCACAATGATGAGGTGGCCGTTGGATGATGAGATGGATCCAATCTGACGGCTCTCATGGAAATGGGTATGGATAATGGAAATGGA
>NW_020632181.1:0-255 GCF_003573695.1 Papaver somniferum
GATTTTTATTATGACTTAAGTATAGAGCATAAGTTTTATATATTCTTGTTCTTCTATTAGAACTAAAGTTGGATTCAAACCAAGCCCTTTTGTTTGTATTTTCTAAACTATGATACTCTTTTCGAAGTTCTTGTAAATCCAATGATGGTTTTTGGATCACATTTATCTCAAATTCTAGATCGGAGAATGCCGGTTCTACTTGTTCAGGAATATTTCTAACCGTAGATTTTGGCGTTTCTACTTTATAATAAGGTT
>NW_020632181.1:266-449 GCF_003573695.1 Papaver somniferum
CAACCGTAGATTTTGACGTTTCTACTTTATAATAAGGTTTATTAACCTGATGCGCGTTTTGCTTAACTCCTTCTATAATAATATCATTTGGGTCATTTATAAAATTATGAATAAGATCTGTATAAGAAGAAGATGCTACAGATGGCCTTGGTGCACTTCCCTCGCCTTCTGATATCTTAAGCC
>NW_020632181.1:649-1000 GCF_003573695.1 Papaver somniferum
GAAAAGCTCAAAATTATCATTCGAATCAATTATAGATATGGTCTTTTCTACAGTTTTAATTGCGTAATCGCTTCTGAATTGAAAAGATCCTTTCTTATATACTTCATTAACTGGAACTTTAAGAATATTCCATTTTTGTAATTGTTTTTCAATGTCATGCATTATGACCTCTTCTGAATTAAGGGTTATTTTATTTTTCAAACTATTTTTCTTTGAAAACGATCTGACAAAGCAGCCATAATTAGGGTTTATAAAGCTGTAAACGGTCAACAGGAATCAATGCTCTAATTTTTTTAAGAGATTTTATTTAACTACGAGCTCACCGCGACTAATATTTAGAAGGAGATAAAG
>NW_020632182.1:0-513 GCF_003573695.1 Papaver somniferum
AAAGAATCTGCGAGTCTGTTATCCTTTCTTGAAATGTGCCTCCATTTTATTTTTGCGATTTTTGCTGACAATTCTTCAGCGAGCTTCTTGTATTTCTTCAAGGATGGTTCATTTGTAGTATATTCTCCCTTTATTTGGCGAATAACTAGCTGCGAATCACTAGTGATCCTGGCATTTTCTAGTTTCATTTCTATTGCAAATTTTAAGGAATGTATCACAACTTCATATTCCGTTTCGTTATTAGTGGACGCGAATTCCAGTCTGAATGAAAAAGCCATCTTTATTCCTTCTGGCGAAATTAAAACAATTCCAACTCCATTGCCTTCTCCATTTGATAATCCATCTACCAATATCTCCCATATATTTGGTTCCGTTAATAAATATTTTGGATCTCCGTGTTCTTCTTCTATATCCATCATTTCTTTTACCGCTTCGTCTTCATCTAAAGGAAATTATGCCAAGAAATCTGCTGCAACTTGTGATTTTGGTGAAGACAAAATTTCATATTTAATA
>NW_020632182.1:524-1000 GCF_003573695.1 Papaver somniferum
TGCCAAGAAATCTGCAACAACTTGTGATTTTGGTGAAGACAAAATTTCATATTTAATATCAAAGTGGCCTACTTGTGCATTCCATCTCTCCGCTCTTCCTGATCTTTTAGAATTCTTCATCACTGATTCAATTGGTACTTTCGTTAATACCTTTATCTTGTGCGCTTGAAAATATATGCGGAGCTTAAATGATGTATAAACTAATGCTAAGATCAACTTCTCAATCTTTGAGTAATTATTCTCGACAGTATTAAAAGTTTTGCTAATGTAATAAATGGGTTTCTCCACTCCTGCGTCTATTCGCAATAACACAACACTTAATGCATGCGACGTCGTCGCAAGATAGATCAATAATTCTTCTCCTGATTCTTCTTTTTGTAAAATGGTTGTATTCATAAGATGTTCTTTGATCCCTTGAAAAGCTTTTTGGCATTCATAAGTCCATTTGAATTTTGCACCCTTCTTGAGTATATCGA
>NW_020632183.1:0-599 GCF_003573695.1 Papaver somniferum
AACAATTGTTATAACATTATGGAAGAATGTTTCAATGATTGAAATGTAGAGTTGAGAATATGTAACCACCTATGGATGTCAGAATTTAGTATGTTCCACATTTGTGTATAAATCCATGTGTCGGAAACCAACTGCGTGCATATGTGTGCATGCGGTATTGGTTCAGGAGACTGGTTGGATATGCGCACCCGTACGCATACTGGCGGAAGTTCACGTCCGTGAAATTCTGATGAGTTTGAAGTTTAAAAACTCAAAAACCAGTTACCTTAGGTACGTGTACCCATACGCGTACTGGCGGAACTTTTTAACCCAAAAAAGTCTGCTGAATTTGGAAACTAAAACCAACTCAAAATCCGGTAGCTAAGGTATGCATACCCGTACGTGTACCCAAGCTGGTTATTTCTCAAATCGGTAGTTCATGGACTTAAAACAATAAATTATAAGGAATGCAATCTTTGCAAAACGTGGGTATATTGTTCATGAATTGATTCAAATGAATCAAACCGATTTTGTTTCAATTTTTTTCTATGTATAAAGACCTAAGCAATTGAACAACTCTTAAACTAGTTCTTATGAGTCATTTGAACTAGTTATGAGAA
>NW_020632183.1:610-1000 GCF_003573695.1 Papaver somniferum
TCTATGTATAAAGACCTAAGCAATTGAACAACTCTTGAACTAGTTCTTATGAGTCATTTGAACTAGTTATGAGAAAGATGAATACGGTTAATATGAAAGCACTCATATGGCTAACCATTGGTCAACCATTTGTGAACCAACCAATGTACACGTTTAGGTATGGTTACTCAAACCTAAATGAATACATTTCATTTATGTGTGACAAGCTAAGTTTCGATCTAACGGTGGAAAGATATTGCTTGGATAAATCAGGTTTTTCATCTAACGGTGAATATTGAATGCTTTGTTACCAAGGTAACTTGGATTGCAAACCCTGATTTGAAAAAAATATAAGAAGACGTCTAGCAACTGTACAAAATTAATCCCCACACCTCCTGTGTGATACTAGTT
>NW_020632184.1:0-398 GCF_003573695.1 Papaver somniferum
CAGACGACTCCAAAGTTTTACTTTCTTTTGATCTTGGAGATGAGACAATCCGTGAAGTTCAGGGACCAGTTTGGAATAATTTTTTCGATAACAACAGGTACCGTAAATTTGTAGACGTGTTGGGAGGGTGTCTCTGCGGCGATGTATGGGTTATGGAAGAGCGTGGAGTGAGAGAATCTTGGACTAAACGATTCACCGTTCCTCAACAGGTAGAAAACTTTATCAACTTCAGGCCGATAGAGTATCACTACAAAAAAACTGACCAAAGGCTACTAAAATTTTTCCACAGCAGCAAAATATAGTTGCCTTAACAGTTTAAGCAACTAGGAAAGGCAACGGGGGGGTGTATTGGTTTAAGCCACTAAACGGTAAGCAACTATAGTTTCTAAAATCCATTA
>NW_020632184.1:598-1000 GCF_003573695.1 Papaver somniferum
ACCCTCTTACGGCACTACGCCTGGGCAATTAACATTAATTGCATAAATTGTTAGGCAACTAAAGATTTGAATAGGCCACTACCATTGGCCAAGTAGCATTTGGTTGGTTTTTTTGTAGTGTATGTACGAAATCGAGAGCAAGTTCTGCTAAATGTTCAAGTACGGAATCCAACTAGCAATGTTAATCCAACTAAGAATGTTTTAGTTTGTTATGATCCAAAGAGTAAAAAAGCGGAAACTCTAAACTACCATGGCAGTGACCCGAAATGGTTGTTTGCCTACACTTATGAGGAGAGTTTATTTTCTGCACTCCATAAGCAGGAGTCAGGTGGTATTCGGCGTTATTTTGATAATGATCAAGTCGAACAAGAAGAAGGATTACCAGAACATGTTCACTGTAAA
>NW_020632185.1:0-486 GCF_003573695.1 Papaver somniferum
CTAGTTGCTTGTAGTTGCAGGAAATCCCACATTACACCCCTCATATGATTTCATTATTATTCAACTCATTTTTAGGTTTAAACTCTTGATTTTATTGATCAATCTTAGAATCTTCTTACAAGAAAAGATAAAGAAATTAAGAATAATCTTTGCTCTAGACTTTCTCTCTCCTATTTACTTGTTTTTTACTTCAAAAAAGATCTCTCTCTCTTTTTACAACTCGAACGACTATTTATAAGGAAATACATAGTGGATGACAGCTAATCTGTCCTTTATTTTCGGGTATGGTCTGCGAAATTCTCGCAACCTGACAAATGTTAATTTTGCAAACTCTCTAATCTTCGCAGGACTACCATATATTTCTCGTGATCTTAGCTGACGTCATTTATTTTATCATTTCTGAAATTGTTCTGCGGCGCTGTTGTGCTGTGTCATTGATAATTTCGCTGAAACATTGTCATTACGAAATTCTGATCCTACATCTTG
>NW_020632185.1:497-1000 GCF_003573695.1 Papaver somniferum
TATCATTTCTGAAATTGTTCTGCGACGCTGTTGTGCTGTGTCATTGATAATTTCGCTGAAACATTGTCATTGCGAAATTCTGATCCTACATCTTGCCTCTTCTCATATCTTCTCTGCAAAGTAGAGAATGATGTGAGAAATGCCGCAGCTGTTCATCTTTTCATATTCTGCATTTATCACACGTATTCTTTCTTCCATTTGTTTCTTGACACGTCTTCTGTAACCGCTACTTTTCAACCGCTCACTTCTCTTCGTCTTAATGGTGTTTCTTTCTTCGAGTAAAAAAAATCTCCTTTATATACTCTTCTCACTCTTCTTTTTACTTTTTCTTCTATTTTTATTCTCTCATCTCTGCAACTCTGTTTTTCTTCTGCAAATTCTGCTGCTGTAATTTTTTCCTCCTTCAATTCTCTTATTTTTTATTCATTCCCATACTCTATATTCAAACATGGCTCCAAGTGGTCATAGATATGAGAAGAATTTACAAGATGTCCAAAAAGATC
>NW_020632186.1:0-523 GCF_003573695.1 Papaver somniferum
ATGTCCGAAAATAAAAAAAAAAAGTCCAAAAATAAAAGATTAAAAAAATAAAAACCTTAATTACAGTTTCTAAAAATAAAATAAAATAAAATAAAATAGAATATATATATATATACAAAAATTTTCTTCTTCACTCCTTTAGGATTCCTCCTTTCTTTTCTTCTTTGGCTTCGCTTTCATTTTCAGCACTTTCTCCCCTTTTCTTTAGCTCAGTTCCAAATCTGAAAGCAAACAAGAAATACCAAAAGGCATAAAAAGGAACAAATAAAAAAAACCTAAAAACAAATTTATAAACAAATCCGCGTCGGCGGCGCCAAAAATTGATGTGATTTTCAATTGAGTTGTAGTAAGATGATTCGTTCACTCAGATTTGTTGAGAATTTGTTTTAAGACTTAATAAAGAAAATAAGGAAATATATATATACACAATTTGTCACAAGATGAAGAGACGCTGAGACGCGGGATTCCATTACTTTTCATATTGTTATGGTTCGGTCATTAACTCTAGACAATATAGCTCAAA
>NW_020632186.1:534-1000 GCF_003573695.1 Papaver somniferum
CGGGATTCCACTACTTTTCATATTGTTATGGTTCAGTCATTAACTCTAGACAATATAGCTCAAACAAAAGAAGTTGTGACTCTAGTTCTTTTCCAAAAATAGATTTCGTAAAATATTATTTGTAAGTTAAAAGCATGACGCATCTAAAGTATTTAGAACTAAGCATGCGACATCTAACAAAATAAGAAATAATTAATAGAAATCATAAAGAAATTAAATCTATGCAAAAAGTCAATAAAAGAATTAATTCATTTACCACAATCATGAAAAGTTGTTACGTCCGTTGTCCCAGTGATGGGGTCTAGCTCCGCATGGTGAAAACACACTCAAATGAATTTTTCATTGCTCAAAAAGGTGTTTACAAGGAGAAAAGGTATAAAACATGGCCTTTGTAACAGTTATAATTGTTACAGATACAACAATAAACTGTTACTGACATTGTAGCTTCTATGACTGTCACTATGTG
>NW_020632187.1:0-316 GCF_003573695.1 Papaver somniferum
TTGGTAGGCTTTATAAAATGATCATGAGAGCTTCTGATAGAAACAATATGTGAAAAAGTCGCAATATGTTGAACCGGTTTTGGTTTAGCATAAAAGCATATGTGTTTCGGTGGTTTTCAACTTTTGCTTGCAATAGTTAAAAGCCGGTTTTCAACCTTTCTCTAGTAAAGGTTGGTTGTTGTTATTCTTTTGTTTTGCATGAGGATGACAACATAATGATATTTCCATATTAATTCTCCCTGGAAGAAGATGCAAACATATTGGAGAAGTGGATGCGAAATTTGAGGTAACAATGTTGTTAGTTAATTGTTTTCCT
>NW_020632188.1:0-423 GCF_003573695.1 Papaver somniferum
CTTTTGAGTGATAGATAAGTTCAAGTCTCCATATACCTTGTTTTTGATGAAGTTCAACGGTTCCTTGTATAGATCTTCGTCGTTGTATGATGAATCGTCATGAAGTCCTTGAGCTCAACTACACTTTTCTATCCTAGTCCGAGACTTAGCTATGTAGGATAGAAATCAAGACTTATAGTTTTGATCACTAACATTGACAAACATGCTTGAGATAGCAACGCATGCGAGGTTGACCGAGCTATGCTCTAACAAATGCAATCTTTGCAAACCATGCCTATATTGTTCATGAATTGATTCAAGTGAATCAAACCGGTTTTGTTTCTATTATGTCTATGTATAAAGATCTAAGCAATTGAACAACTCTTGAACTAGTTCTTATGAGTTATTTGAACTAGTTATGAGAAAAATGAATACAGTTAATAT
>NW_020632188.1:434-1000 GCF_003573695.1 Papaver somniferum
AACTAGTTCTTATGAGTCATTTGAACTAGTTATGAGAAAGATGAATACGGTTAATATGAAAGTGCTCATATGGCTAACCATTGGTTAACTATTTGTGAACCAACTAAGTGTACACGTTTAGGTACGGTTACTCAAACCTAAATGAATACATTTCATTTGTGTGTGACAAGCTAAGTTTCGATCTAACGGTTGAAAGATATTAGCTTGGATAAATCATGTTTTTCATATAACGGTGAATATTGAATGCTTTGTTACCAAGGTAACTTGGATTGCAAACCATGATTTGAAAACTATATAAGGGAGACATCTAGCAACTGGAAAAACTAATCCCCACACCTCATGTGTGATACTAGTTGGTTTGCTAGAGTCGATTCTCCTTTAACCATAGGTTTCTTCTCGAGACCCTATCGGTTAACGACTTAAAGACTTCATTTGGATTGTGAAGCCAGACGAAACTACTTCTCTTATAGTTGAGCGATCTGGCTTGCCATTTTCTATCGTATGAGTTCAATTGTAAGATTGGCTTGAGGTTATATCTCCGATAGGGAAAGATAAAAAGCAATCAC
>NW_020632189.1:0-294 GCF_003573695.1 Papaver somniferum
CAAAGGTTTTTGACAGAGTTGAGTGGTGTTTTCTCATTGATAATCTTAAGAAACTAGGTTTCTCAAATGAATGGTGTACAATGATAGAGCAATGCATTACTACTGTCACTTGATAAGCACGAAAGTGCGACACATTTTCACCCATAAATACATTAGCTGGGACTCATTTTATCACTAATAAACTTGTTTTAAGTCTTTTCAAAGAAATAAGCTCTTTTGGAAAAATAGATCGAAAAAAGTGTTAAAAGCAGCCAGAGAAACTGATAAAGGCACCCATCATTTCAGATACGGTCA
>NW_020632189.1:305-658 GCF_003573695.1 Papaver somniferum
AAAAAGTGTTAAAAGCAGCCAGAGGAACTGATAAAGGCACCCATCATTTCAGATACGGTCACCCAACTTGTTAAAGACACCCAACAAATGAACAAATGGATAGAGGAACCCTCTTCTTCTTCATTTGAAACAGATTCACATAATTTATGGGAGATCTCAAAGATTTAAGGCAAAGATATCTTGTTGCCTATTATACAAGAAGTTTTCATATCTTAAAGTTAAAAGAGATAATATATTGATGAGTTTGTTTTTATTGAAAAGGAGAAAGAAAATCTGTGATTTTCTTTATAAATAAAAATAATAATAATATCCCCATGATTTTATTCTAGCAAATAGAGGAAGATGTGTGATAA
>NW_020632189.1:706-1000 GCF_003573695.1 Papaver somniferum
AATAATATCCCCAGGATTTTATTCTAGCAAATAGAGGAAGATGTGTGATAATGGAGAAAGAAATTATTCCTGAGATATCTTTCATCAAAGAGAAGATCTGGTGGAGTTATGGAAGAATATTTTGAAAAGATGTTTGAGTAATGGGTTGTTGTGTATAAATAGGGTGCTAATAGGACCAAACAAGAGAAAAAGAGGGGGGAGTTTTGGTAGAGCAAAATTGTTGCATTTAATTTTTCTTCATTTTCACCATTGTAAACACCATTTGAGCTATTAATTATATTTTTTGAGTGTGTT
>NW_020632190.1:0-559 GCF_003573695.1 Papaver somniferum
TGATCCGATCTTGCTGTTTCTCTTGTATTTGAGTATAATCGTAAGATTGGCTTGAGATTAATTTGTCCGATAGGCAAGATAGAAAAGTAGTCACAAACATCTTCGTCTCACTGTTTGTGATTCCGGAATATCTAGTTTCTCCATTATACGATTTAGATTATTCTGAGGTGATTGATAATTCTAGGCTGTTCTTCGGGAATATAAGTCCGGGTTAGCGGTTGGTTCATATTCACCTAGATTTATCAAAAGACGGAACAAAACTCGTAGGCATTTCTATGGGAGACAAATTTATCTATTCATGTATACTTTTCTGTGTGATACAGAATTGTTTATTAAGGTCTTCGACTTTGGGTCGTAGCAACTCTTAGTTGTGTGTGAGATCAGCTAAGGGAATCAAGTGCGTAGTATCCTGCTGGGATCAGATACGTAAGGAGCGCAATTGTACCTTGGATTAGTGTGATATTGGTTGGGGTTCAACTACAGTCCAGACCGAGGTTAGATTGTAGTAGGATAGTGTCTGTAGCGGCTTAATATTGTGTGTGTTCAATCTGGACTAGGT
>NW_020632190.1:570-1000 GCF_003573695.1 Papaver somniferum
AGTAGGCTAGTGTCTGTAGCGGCTTAATACAATGTGTGTTCAATGTGGACTAGGTACCGGGGTTTTTCTGCATTTGCGGTTTCCTTGTTAACAAAACTTCTGGTGTCTGTGTTATTTCTTTTCCGCATTATATTTTGTTATATAATTGAAATATCACAGGTTGTGCGTTGAATCGATCAATTGGTAAATCCAACCTTTGGTTGCTGATTGAAATTGATTAATACTTGAACATTGGTCTTTGGTACCATTCAAGTTAATTTCTCTTGTATTCAATTATACTCGCAGATTTCTATTTGCTTGATTAAGTATTGAATTGAGAAATTGAGATATAACTCCTTGATATAATTTTTATTAAGATTGAGTCTGACTGTCTAGTTGATTCTCTTAAAAGTATATTGGAGTTAGTCCATAAAGATTGCTAAGCGAATTA
>NW_020632191.1:0-249 GCF_003573695.1 Papaver somniferum
GGATGAATGAATCAGAGAAGAAAGTGTTGCACTCCAAAACTTTCAAGGCTTGTATAAATTTCTTTTAGACAAATATTTCTACCCTCCCAATAACAATTGGCGATTACAACAGGTATGCGAAATATTGCCTTCAGGATACAATGAAAGCCCTGCAACGAAAACTGAATTCAAGGTTTGTACCCCTTGATTCAATCAAGAACACACAAAGAGATTTCTGATTTCTGATGATGCTTTTTGAAACAGAGAAAA
>NW_020632191.1:260-385 GCF_003573695.1 Papaver somniferum
CTTCATCGACCACAGCCTGGGGGGCGATGCCCCCCAGGACCCCCCTTTGGTTAGCGGCGTTGAAAATATTCCAACATTCTCCCCCTATTTTCAAAAACCATAAAACAAAGTTAAAACTTTTAAAT
>NW_020632191.1:585-1000 GCF_003573695.1 Papaver somniferum
TGTCCGCATCATTCACCACAAACCCATATGACAAAACTACTTTATCAAACTTCTCATGCCATTGCATAGGGGCTTGCTTCAAACCATAGAGAGATTTCACTAACTTGCAAACTTTCTTCTCGGCCTGGTAATATGAAACCTTCAGGTTGTTCCATATATATCTCTTCTTCTAAATCCCCATTTAGAAAAGCAGTTTTAACATCCATTTGATGCACAACCAACTTATGAATAGAAGCAAGTGCAATCAAGCAACGAATGGATGAAATGCGTGCAACAGGAGCATATGTATCAAAGTAATCAATACCAGGTCGACCACAGCCTGGGGGGCGATGCCCCCCAGGACCCCCTTTGGTTAGCGGCGTTGAAAATATTCCAACAAAAAACCTAAAACTATAGAATTAGCTTTATAACCAGT
>NW_020632192.1:0-604 GCF_003573695.1 Papaver somniferum
TTATAACCCTTACCCACATAATCATTGCCCTTAGTTACTATAAGTTTTCCAGACTCAATTGAAACTTTAAAACCCTTATCATCTAAAACAGAACAAGAAACAAGATTTTTGCAGATGTCTGGAACATGAAGAACTTCATTCAATGTGAGAGTCTTGCCAGATGTGAGCTACAAGTATACCTTTCCTTTTCCTGCAACCTCTGATGCAGATGAGTTACACATATAGAGTTTCTCGCCTTCCCCTACCCTCTTGTAGGAGGTGAACAGGTCTCTGTTCCCACAAACATGCTTGGTAGCTCCAGAGTCTACCCACCAGTCCATCACATTGGTCACCAAATTAACTTCAGACACTACAGTAGAAAACCCATCCTTGTTCTTTTCATTCAAGTTAGCATTATCCTTCTTGTCCTTACGATGTCTACAGTGAACTTCCATATGGCCAGTAACTCCACACGCATAACAAGCACCCTTAATTTTAGTAATTCTAGACTCTGGTTTTCGAAACATACCTTTCTTGGGAGGACCACGCTTAGAGTTACGATTGTTACTCTCACCTTTTCCAGCTTTGGAAGATCTGTGTTCAGTCATATGAGCTTTGTTACTCA
>NW_020632192.1:609-940 GCF_003573695.1 Papaver somniferum
GATTGTTACTCTCACTTTTTCCAGCTTTGGAAGATCTATGTTCAGTCATATGAGCTTTATTACTCATGTCCCTTGCAGAAGACACGTTCTTATCTTTGGAGCACAGCAACTATTCCACTTGAATCTTCTTCCCTAATTCAACCATGTTGATCTCGCCAGTTTCATGTCTTAGCTTTTTCTTGTACTCAGACCAGGAACTTGGTAACTTCTCAATTACCGCAGATACTTGAAACGTCTCATCAATGACCATACCTTCAGCAAGAATCTCATTAATAATCTGTTGAAATTCGAGGAATTGATCAACAACAGGCTTATCATTCGTCATCTTGAA
>NW_020632193.1:0-638 GCF_003573695.1 Papaver somniferum
CTCATATGTCAGATTGATGCGCCCTTTTGGTATCTTGTAGAAGAAACATAGAAGAACATCTTTCATTGAGGAAGTATTGTCCCATTACTCACCCATTGGTACGTTTATGTAAACCCATGGACCGGAGCATGTCGTATCTCATTTGTAGAGGCGATGAGAACATCTTGGAGGAGACTTTGGATTATGCCCACCAATCGTGCCAGCTTTGGGAAGACTTTCATGTGAGCATGTTATCAGGTCTACACATCTTGATATGAATCATTAGTTCTTGGAGAAGTCTGCTTCATGTGTAACACTTAAGAGAATGATTAGTTGATGAAGCCCCGAGGATGTTGCTCCTGAGACCGTTGTTGGTGCTGAGACCATGAATGATTACGCTCCAGAGATCCTTGTCGATGCTGAGATCATGGATGGTGTTCCTTTAGAGATTATTTGATGCTGATGCCATGGTTGGAATTGCTCCAAAGACCGAAAAAGGCTAGAATCATGATTATAGATATAATCTTTGCTCCTCCATCCAGTGAGCCTTTTACATTCACGAACTAGTTGATGAGTTGAGCGTCCGTAAGATGAAGTTGTACTGAGAGTTCAACCTGAATGCTCTTGAAAGCATAACTTTACCACGAACTGGCTTTTTC
>NW_020632193.1:649-1000 GCF_003573695.1 Papaver somniferum
CGTAAGATGAAGGTGTACTGAGAGTTCAACCTGAATGCTCTTGAAAGCATAACTTTACCACGAACTGGCTTTGTCAGTGAGTCGACATTGTTGCGGTAGATGGCATCAAGAGTTTTCATACTGGATGTGATTGGTGAAGAGAGAAAGTTCCTCAATCATGCAGGGGCTTGTGATGTAGCGAAAACCCGTTGATGAAGTTTCACGAAATCACCTCAGGTTGCCAGTGTATATTGAAGGAGTTAGTGTCATCCATGTATGAATGATGTTGCATATGCTTCAGAAGTCTTATCATGGGATAATGAAGACTTATCGTTTAGTTACACTTTGATGTGCTGTGTCGAATCAATGTGT
>NW_020632194.1:0-300 GCF_003573695.1 Papaver somniferum
CCCTTGTATATGCCAGTGTGTTGATATTAGTCAGACTAGTATCTCAATCCATTAGGATAGGTTCATTTTGGCGGAGGCCTTCAGACAGATATGGGAAACGCCGTTCACTTAGTAAACATCAAAACCATCTATGTGTTTCTATATCCATCTTCTTGATCTATCCATATGATTAGTCTTGACTCCGGATATTGATGTCCATAGTGCGACTATCTGAGTAGAGCTCTGTCACTTTATATGAATTTTAGTATGCTTGAGTGCAAACTCGTGTACAACAATTGGAATTTCGCATCAGGGTACTTC
>NW_020632194.1:500-747 GCF_003573695.1 Papaver somniferum
TGTCGAGAGTTTGGGGAAGCTTTGGAGGCTACAGAGTGAAGAAAAATCGAGTTGCAGAGCCACCATTTCTGCTGCTGCAACTCAAGAACACGAAGAACATTAGACAACCAGAGACAGTCGTTCATACTACAGTAACAACGACTGTCATTTGAGGGTCGTAGTGTTCTGTATACTACAGCACTTTTCATTTATCGTTCTTTGTAACGGTGTTTGCAACAATTATAAACGTTGCAAACACCCGATTTTC
>NW_020632194.1:758-1000 GCF_003573695.1 Papaver somniferum
TATACTACAGCACTTTTCATTTATCGTTCTTTGTAACGGTGTTTGCAACAATTATAAACGTTGCAAACACCCGATTTTCATTATTATCTCCATTTCATCATTTGTACACCTCTTTTGAGCAATGAAAAATTCCTTTGAGCGTGTTTCCAATATGCGGAGTTAGAACCCAACACTAGGAGGACGGAGGAGGCCGAGCTTCATACATGGGTAATTTTATTAATTCTTTTTAAGACTTTTGCATT
>NW_020632195.1:0-493 GCF_003573695.1 Papaver somniferum
ACTCTTGACTCAACCGTGTACCTCGGCGCCTTGGTCAGATTCTGCACTCCTTGGGAGAGTCCTTATTACCTTAGTCGCCCAACCTAAGTCATATGCTTAAGCTGAGAATCCAAGGTGCCTCTCCCGGATGGGCTTTATTGACCCCAAATCTCCATGACTCGGGTTCCGGTGGCGGTGTAGCCTTTTCCTGAGCCATGCAACAGGTACCCCCTTATATGACGTACTTTAGGTCTTACATTTTCCTCTTGCGAAATTGTATTCGCGAACTAGGGAGTACGCCATAAAGGTTCGCCCCTTTATCTTTTGTCATTGTTCTCTGATTGTCTTTTGTAGAATTCATTATCTCTGCGAGATTCTCGCACATCATCATATCGTATTTGCATTTCGCAATCTCAATTTTGTCATTCAATAAAATGTATTTTTGAGAATTTTATTTGTTGCGAGAGTGTCGCAACAAATCAATCATTCATACATTTCTTATTTTTATTACCTT
>NW_020632195.1:504-1000 GCF_003573695.1 Papaver somniferum
TTTTAGAGTGTCGCAACAAATCAATCATTCATACATTTCTTATTTTTATTACCTTTGCCATTCTCTGCTTCTTTGTTATTTTATGCTACTGCTTCCTTGGTAGTGGTATGTTCACCATTTCTTATTCTGAGTTCGCATTAGTTTCACAACATTTCTTTTTCTTTGCGTTTGATTGCATCCACCATTAATCTCTCACTTCTTTGTGTCTCTTTGATTTTGTGTCGCCAACTTTCCTTCTTGTTTGCTCTTCCTTCGCAGGATTCTACCTCAGTTTCGTAACACTTCTTTCCTTCAACCCAATCTCCCTTTATGATTCCTACACCGCTGGGGTGAGGGAATTTGATGCACTGGTGGAAAGTTGAAGCTACACCTAGAATCCCATGTAGCCAAGGTCGACCAATTAATGCATTGTAGGGTGATTCTACGTCAACGACACAGAACAGGATTTCAGAAGATATTCCCTTCAATGGAATTCGCATAGTAACCTCCCCTTTAG
>NW_020632196.1:0-282 GCF_003573695.1 Papaver somniferum
ATTTAAGTTATTGACCACTGGTTCCCTTGTATATGCCAGTGTGTTAATATTAGTCAGACCGGTATCTCAGTCATTTAGGTTAGGTTCATCTTGGCAGAGGCCTTCAGACAGATATGGGAAACACCGTTCACTTTTCAACCATCTACATTTTTCTTTTTCCATCTTCTTAATATTTTCATGTGATTAGTCTGACTCCGAGTATGATGTCCATCGTGAAACTATCTTAGTAGAGCTCTGTCACTTATATGAATTTTAGTATGCTTGATGCAAACTCGTGGTACA
>NW_020632196.1:423-664 GCF_003573695.1 Papaver somniferum
GTAGATAGCTAGGGTATGGAGTATTGGTTTTTGTGGGTACACCTCTGATAAACCCACCCGAGATTAACTCAGTCACTTTTCAAGAATAAATTTTGCTCGAGGACTAGCAAATAATAAGTTTGGGGGTATTTGATAGACCCATATATGTGTCTGATTTGATCTCAATACTATATATTGTTGGCACTCGATTTTGTACTAATTTTGTTATTTTATGTATTTGTAGGTATTTTTTGGAAATAAA
>NW_020632196.1:864-1000 GCF_003573695.1 Papaver somniferum
TTTGAATGATTGTCTTAATTATTTGTTATTCAGTTTGATAGGTTATGCTTGGTTTAATCTCTTGATAATCTATGCTTAAGGTTTACAAATAATGTTTGAGAATCTGTATGATTGATAGTGAATTAAAGATAAAAGA
>NW_020632197.1:0-357 GCF_003573695.1 Papaver somniferum
GTTTTTAGGAAACATTCAAAGATAATCTTAATTATTGCAGGGAATTTTGTTAATATCATTCTTTATAAAGAATTAAGTTACTTTCAGTTGGCTTTAATGAATCCCCTGGCTAGTAAATACTAGTCCTACGAAATATAATTTACTTAAAGCTTTTTCAAAGCTCTTTTAGATATTTTAGGGCTTTTCAGAGTTTTCAGGGTTTTTTAGAGTTTTCAAGGCTTTTTAGAGAACATTCAAAGTTGATCTTCACTATTGTAGGGATTTGTTATTATCATTATTTAACCAATATCCTAGCTTGTAGATCCCAGTGCTATGGAGTATAATTAAATTTAAGCTTTTCAAAGCTTTTTGGAGTCT
>NW_020632197.1:418-727 GCF_003573695.1 Papaver somniferum
ATATAATTAACTTAAAGCTTTTTCAGAGCTTATTACAGTTTTTCTGAGCTCTTTAGATTTTTCAGAGCTCTTTAGATATTTTACGGCTTTTTAGAGTTTTCAGGTTTTTTTTTTTTGAGTTTTCAAGGCTTTTTAGAGAACATTCAAAGTTGAACTTCACAATTGTAGGGATTTGTTATTATCATTTTTTAACCAATCTCATATCTTGTAGATCCCAGTGCTATGGAGTATAATTAAATTTAAGCTTTTCAAAGCTTTTTGGAGTCTTCCTAAGCTTTTTAGAGTTTCTCAGAGCTCTTTCAGGGATCT
>NW_020632198.1:0-460 GCF_003573695.1 Papaver somniferum
TTTTTTTTTTCCAATTCACTAAGTTTGAGTATTCAAATGATGAAAACTCATCTGATTCTTCATCTCCATCCTCTCGTAGAATATTTGTTAATCTTCAAAATGATCCGGATTTGAACTGGATTTTGAACAGTTCGGTTACTTTATATGAAAAACAAGTAACCAAACTCATCTGAAGCTGTAGTTCGGTTGCCCCATGAGATGAACAAGTAACTGAACTCATCTGAAAGTGTAGTTCGGTTACTTGTTCCAAACACGCAGGTTACCGAACTCTCAAATAATAGAATTTCTAGGAGTTACAGCGTTATGTTCGATTGGTTCTCAAGTAACCGAACTTTGGTGTACAAAGTTCGGTTGGTTCGCAAACTGCATGCACTTTTGATCTAACCGAACTTTACATAATATAAGAGTATATAAGTTTACAAAGTTCGGTTCTTTCGCAAACTTGAACCTAACAGCTAAC
>NW_020632199.1:0-175 GCF_003573695.1 Papaver somniferum
GTCTTCCTAAGCCTTTTAGAGTTTCTGAGAGCTCTTTCAGAGCTCTTTAGTGTTTTCAGGGATTTTAGGAAACATTCAAAGATAATCTTAATTATTGTAGGGTATTTTGTTAGTATTATTCTTTATAAAGAATTAAGTTACTTACAATTGGCTTTAACGAATCCCCTGGCTAGTA
>NW_020632199.1:325-527 GCF_003573695.1 Papaver somniferum
GTTGGTTGTAGGGAATTTCGTAAGTATCATTCTTTATAAAGAATTAAGTTACTTTCGGTTGGCTTTAACGAATCCCCTGGGTAGTAGATACTAGTGCTACGAAATTTAATTAACTTAGAGCTTTTTAGGGATTTTTAGAGTTTTCCGGGTTTTTTTAGAGTTTTCAAGGATTTTTAGAGTACATTCAAAGTTGATCTTCACT
>NW_020632199.1:727-870 GCF_003573695.1 Papaver somniferum
AAAGAATTAAGTTACTTTCGGTTGGCTTTAACGTTCCCCTGGCTAGTAGATACTAGTGTTACGAAATATAATTAACTGAAAGCTTTTTCAGAGCTTTTTAGAGCTTTTCAGAGCTCTTTAGTTATTTTAGGGTTTTTTTAGAG
>NW_020632199.1:881-1000 GCF_003573695.1 Papaver somniferum
TAAAGAATTAAGTTACTTTCGGTTGGCTTTAACGTTCCCCTGGCTAGTAGATACTAGTGTTACGAAATATAATTAACTGAAAGCTTTTTCAGAGCTTTTTAGAGCTTTTCAGAGCTCTT
>NW_020632200.1:0-1000 GCF_003573695.1 Papaver somniferum
TCAAAGTTGATCTTCACTATTTTAGGGAATTGTTATTATCATTTTCTAACGAATATCCTAGCTTGTAGATCCCAGTGCTATGGAGAATAATTAAATTTAAGCTTTTTGGAGTCTTCCTGAGCTTTTAGAGTTTCTCAGAGCTATTTCAGGGATCTTTAGGTTTTGTAGCAAACATTCAAAGATAATCTTCATTGTTGTAGGGAATTTCGTCAGTATCATTCTTTATAAAGAATTAAGTTACTTTCAGTTGGCCTGAACGAATCCCCTGGATAGTAGATACTAGTGCTACGAAATACAATTAACTCAAATCTTTTTCAGAGCTTTTTAGAGTTTTTCAGAGCTCTTTAGATTTTTTAGAGCTCTTTAGATATTTTAGGGCTTTTTAGAGTTTTCAGGGGTTTTTAGAGTTTTCAAGGCTTTTTTGAGAACATTCAAAGTTGATCTTCGCTATTTTAGGGATTTGTTATTATCATTCTCTAACGAATCTCCTAGCTTGTAGATCCCAGTGCTACGGAGTATAATTAAATTTAAGCTTTTCAAAGCTTTTTGGAGTCTTCCTTAGCTTTTAGAGTTTCTCAGAGCTCTTTCAGGGCTCTTTAGGGTATGTAGCAAACATTCTAAGATAATATTCATTATTGTAGGGAATTTTGTTAGTATCATTTTTTATAAAGAATGAAGTTACTTTCAGTTGGCTTGAACGAATCCCCTGGCTAGTAGATACTAGTGCTACGAAATATAATTAAATTAAAGCTTTTTCAAAGATTTTTAGAGTTTTTCAGATCTCTTTAGATTTTTCAGAGCTCTTTAGATATTTTAGGACTTTTAGAGTTTTCAAGGCTTTTTAGAGAATATTCAAAGTTGATATTCACTATTGTAGGGATTTATTACTATCATTCTTTAAAGAATCTCCTAGCTAGTAGATCCTAGTGCTACGGAGTATAATTATATTTAAGCTTTTCAAAGATTTTTGGAGTCTTCCTGAGATTTTTAGAGTTTCTCA
>NW_020632201.1:0-420 GCF_003573695.1 Papaver somniferum
TTTATATTGTTACACGAAAATGCCATTTGGTTTGCGAAATGCGGGAGCAACATATCAAAGAATGGTAGAGAAGGTGTTCGCAAAATGGATACATAAAACATTAGAAGTATACGTGGACGACATGTTAGTAAAGAGTAAATAAGATAAAGACCATGTACAAGACTTGAGGAAGATTTTTGAACAAATGCGGCAGTACAACATTAAATTGAATCCTGAGAAGTGTACTATTGGAGTTGCATCGGGAAAAATTTTAGGCTACATTGTATCAAAGGAAGGAATACAGGTTGATCCAGAAAAAGTGCAAGCAGTTCGTGACTTGCCAACACCAGCAACAATAAAAGATGTACAAAAGTTGGACGGGCTTCTAGATTCGCTGGGGAGATTCATTTCGCGATCATCAGACAAATGCAAATATTTTTT
>NW_020632201.1:478-1000 GCF_003573695.1 Papaver somniferum
CTTCTAGCTTCGCTGGGGAGATTCATTTCGCGATCATCAGACAAATGCAAATATTTTTTTGATATACTCAAGAAGGGTGCAAAATTTAAATGGAGTGATGAATGTGAAAAGGCTTTTCAAGGAATCAAAGAACATCTTATGAATACAACTATTTACAAAAGGCAGAACCAGGAGAAGAATTATTGATTTACCTTGCGACAACGTCGCATGCATTAAGTGTTGTGTTATTGCGAGTAGACGCAGGAGTGGAGAAACCCATTTATTACATTAGCAAAACTTTTAATACCGCTGAGAAGAATTACTCAAAGATTGAAAAGTTAATCTTAGCATTAGTTTATGCATCATTTAAGCTCCGCATATACTTTCAAGCACACAAGATAAAGGTATTAACAAAAGTACCAATTGAATCAGTGATGAAGAATTCTAAAAGATCAGGAAGGGTAGAGAGATGGAATGCACAAGTAGGCCATTTTGATATTAAATATGAAATTTTGTCTTCACCAAAATCACAAGTTCTTGCGG
>NW_020632202.1:0-527 GCF_003573695.1 Papaver somniferum
CTTTGTGTCTCTTTGATTTTGCGTCGCCAACTTTCCTTCTTGTTTGCTCTTCCTTCGCAGGATTCTACCTCAGTTTCGTAACATTTCTTTCCTTCAACCCAATCTCCTTTTATGATTCCTACACCGCTGGGGTGAGGGAATTTGATGCACTGGTGGAAAGTTGAAGCTACACCTAGAATCCCATGTAGCCAAGGTCGACCAATTAATGCATTGTAGGGTGACTCTACGTCAATAACACAGAACAGGATTTCAGAAGATATTCCCTTCAATGCAATTCGCATAGTAACCTCCCGTTTAGGCTTGTTGGAAGTACCATTAAAACCATATATCTTATATGTTGATGGTATAAGATCATCATCTCTCCCTCCCATAGTTTTTATAAGTATGATAGAATAAGATGTTCACAGAGCTTCCGGTATCGATTAGAATCCTATTAATTGCCCATGAGTCTTCAGCTTCATCATTTCCATCTTCTTTCGGTTTTGGACTAATTTCTAATTTTACCACCAATGGATTGTCATCTACCT
>NW_020632202.1:538-1000 GCF_003573695.1 Papaver somniferum
TCTTCAGCTTCATCATCTTCATCTTCTTTCGGTTTTGGATTAATTTCTAATTTTACCACCAATGGATTGTCATGTACCTCTCCACCTTCGGGGACTTCTTCTGCGGTAAAAGAAATAGTCTGCTTCTGCCACTCCTCTAGTGGCGAGATTTTCGCAATGTTTATAATTTCTCTTCCATCACTGTCTCTTGCGAACACTCTACTCAAAATATTGTCATGAAAATCTTTAATTGTCTTGTATGAATGTACGATAGAGTTACAGAATAGATTCTTTGCTTTTGCACCAACTTCTACGAAGAACGTTTCCTTGTCTTTCACCGTGTTTACTCGGTGATGCTCTGGTGGTGGTGGTAGTAATGGTTGAGATTGTGGGTGCCCTACCAGAAAGTGGTTTAGTTTTCCTTGATATATCATTCTGAGAATAATTCTCTTTATATTTCTGCAATCATTTGTAGTATGTCCA
>NW_020632203.1:0-355 GCF_003573695.1 Papaver somniferum
ATTCGCATAGTAACCTCCCCTTTAGGATTGTTGGCAGTACCATTAAGACCATATATCTTATATGTTGATGGTATAAGATCACCATCTCTTCCTCCCATAGTTTTATAAGTATGATAAAATAAGATGTTCACAGAGCTTCCAGTATCGATTAGAATCTAATTAATTGCCCATGAATCTTCAGCTTCATCATCCTCATCTTCTTTCGGTTTTGGATTAATTTCTAATTTTACCACCAATAGATTGTCATGTACCTCTCCACCTTCGGGGACTTCTTCTGCGGTAAAAAAAATAGTCTGTTTCTGCCATTCCTCTAGTGGCGAGATTTTTGCAATGTTCATAATTTCTCTTACGAACA
>NW_020632203.1:366-1000 GCF_003573695.1 Papaver somniferum
GGCGAGATTTTCGCAATATTCATAATTTCTCTTCCATCATTATCTCTTGCGAACACTCTACTCAAAACATTGTCATGAAAATCTTCAATTGTCTTGTATGAATGTACGATAGAGTGACATAATAGATTCTTTGCTTTTGCACCAACTTCTATGAAGAATGTTTCCTTCTTTTTCACCGTGTTTACTCTATGATGCTCTAGTGGTGGTGGTGGCAATGGTTGAGATTGTGGGTGCCCTACCAAAAAGTGGTTTAGTTTTCCTTGATCTATCATTCTCAGAATAATTCTTTTTATATTTCTGCAATCATTTGTCGTATGCCCATGAAAATGATGATAAGAACAGAACTCATGACTTCTGCGGCTTAGAGGTGGTTCCGTTCCCATGTTCCATGGTGTTGGTATATTTGAATCTTGCTTTTAGAGGTGGCATCTTAATTTCTTCCCATACTACCTTGTGACCTCCTTGTCCTCTATTATAGTTTTGTCTTTGACCTCCATAAGTTTCTTGCGGCTGATCGAGTCTTTGAATCTTGTTATTTCCACCACGATTGTAGAAATTTATTTCTCTTTCATACTCCTCTTGATCTCGGCTTCCCATAGCCACCAGTTTCTGTTGATTGTTGTAGGATCAGAAT
>NW_020632204.1:0-486 GCF_003573695.1 Papaver somniferum
TATGCTCAAACATTTTATCCATAACATATCATGTGTAGTAGTGCAATGATCAAATTCAACAAATTTCTTATCTCACTCTTGTTTATGAAAAGATATGAACATCTTGTTATTAACAAGATGAACATCTTGGAAACTAGATACATCTTTAACAGGATTTTTCTACCCAAAGTAAACTTTTAGGCTATACCAATACCGAAAATCCTAGTGATGTGAGTATATCTCAACGCCACTTTCTTTCAAAACGATTTGGTTCAACTTTCGAATCATAACCTATCAAAAAAAAAAAATGGTGTAAAACACCAATCTATATCAACCCCTCACCGTATTCATAGTTCACATTAACTAAGCTTGAAAAGCGTTGTTAATAACATTTGATATCCTTGCAATGCCGTGCAAGAATAGCAAATAAATTCATAAACAATAGTTTGTTCATTTCTTGGTGAGAGTTGATATTTATATTTGTTTTGACTAGGTTTCCAATTATTT
>NW_020632204.1:497-703 GCF_003573695.1 Papaver somniferum
TGCGGTTTTTGGTTCGTATAAAATTCCATCTCATAAGTTCCAAACTTACATGAGTCACATGTTTATTGTCATATACAATAATTCTCAATATCTTGTTTCCCTAAAATTTATTCTAAGATTGAAAAATCAATTTATTCAATTTAGAATACCATTATTTGATCACTACAATAACTACAAATAGTTCATCAAACATACCTCAATTGGTT
>NW_020632204.1:714-907 GCF_003573695.1 Papaver somniferum
ATTGGTTATAAACCATTGTCCATTCTTTGCGCACCAACAAAGAAATCAGCAACCCCATTGCTCCTCACATCGATTAGTCTCCCGTAATTTTTATTTCATTGGAAAATAAAAACTTGCTCAAGTAAGTGAATTTTCACCTGTCACAATCATGTACATGTGAGCATTTAAAACCAAAAAATAAGTAAGGTATGCA
>NW_020632205.1:0-420 GCF_003573695.1 Papaver somniferum
CAAAACTGTGTTGCTAAATTGTTGAATATTGATAGTTGAACCAACATTCTCTGGTTTGAGCAAATCTTGCTAGTTGAGTAAATATTGCCGGTTCGAGCGAATATTGTTAGTTCGAGCAAATATTGCTAGTTTGAACAACTATCGTTCTTTTAATGAATTGTTGGTAGCTGGACCAAGTAAAATATTAATTTAAGTTACCAACTGCTGGGTCGAGCAAAATAAATACGAATGTTAATCATGGAATCAACATAAAATTATCAGAGTGTTCGAATCTGCTCAGAATTACGTTTCAGCAGAGCTCTGGATTCAAAACCCTAATTTTACCGAGATAATGATTTATTGCAAATCACATAAGACCGGCTACATGGGATGACGGGTTCACCATATAACGCCCAGATGCTCGAATGAGCAAAAATACCA
>NW_020632205.1:431-1000 GCF_003573695.1 Papaver somniferum
AATCACATAAGATCGGCTACATGGGATGACAGGTTCACCATATAACGCCCAGATGCTCGAATGAGCAAAAATACCAAAGTCTCTTGAGGACCAGTTGGTGAAAGAATGATTAAATGTTGGTTTAATCATTTACTGAAATAATGCTCGTGTGAGCGACAAATCATAAAACCTGGTTTTATGGAAAATATGAGGGACCGTACAAGAGGTCATGGGACCGGCTCATGATGGCCGTGGGACCAGTAGATGGTCATTTGAGAAAACTTCCAATTGTTTGGAAAGAGTTTGAACCTAATATGAGCAGCTGAGCAAATTAGGTTAAAATCATTAAAGCACGCGGGACCAGCTGTTTGCAAGCCTCAGGGTCACCCTTGGTCGGTCAAGGGGATGTGCCCGTGTCACCATGATGTCCGTGCTTCAGTCCTGAGAATTTTGATATTTTCTGGTGCACGTTTGAGCAACATTTGGAGAAAATATGAAAAATCCATGGTTTTGTTGAAACTGGGAAAAACACATGAGATGATGAAAATAATAAATAAACAAGGAATCACAAGGTGTGGGACCGGCCACAG
>NW_020632206.1:0-359 GCF_003573695.1 Papaver somniferum
TTAAGCAAAAGTGAATGATCGAACCTGAGAAGCAAGAATGACGGCGTCTTTGTGAAGGTAAAGTGTGAAATGACTAGTTAGGTTAAAGCTTCCGGTTAGCCATCTCCCTGGGGGAACAAAGAGCTGAGATCCACCGTCGTTTGGAACTTGCTAAGAGATGCAACGGCTGATCGGAAAGCCTTTGTATTTGAAGTCTTTCCATCACCAACTCCTCCAAAATCTTTCAATGACGCTGTGTGTTTTCGACAATTAATGGCAGTATAATCAAACGATTCAGCTCCTCTTAATAGTAAACTTACTAGTCCAAGTAACACAAACACTACCTGTAAATACAAATTTGATGAAATTTAGAGTATACA
>NW_020632206.1:370-1000 GCF_003573695.1 Papaver somniferum
GGGGGGGGGGGGGGGGGGGGGGGGGGGGGGGGGGGGGGGGGGGGGGGGGGGGGGGGAACTTGGATTCACGATAAGAAGAAGAGAAAGTAGAACATAAACAAGAGTAATAAAGGGATTACTTGAGCTCTCTGGGTGCTTCTCATGAGCTTCATTGTTAAAACTTAAAAGAAGAAGAAGAGGTTGAGGTTTTGCAGGAAAAGAGTAGAGACTAGAGAGTATTTATAAAGAAAATATGTTTCAGTGAACTTTAAAAGTCAACAAAAGCTGTGCGCTTGAAGCGCACCGTGGATGTGTTTTTCCGGAATAAATTTTGATCGATCATTCCCCACCCCAGTCATAAAGGACTATTCTCTTGCGTTAATCACGTGTAAGCAGGAATTTTGGGGAAACACTCGTTCAAGTGTGGATTCAAAGAAAGGGAAATACAGATCCAAAAGCATTTATTCGAGGTGAATATATGAATTTTCTTGACGTAATTCATAGAACAAGTGATTGAATCATATATGGTTTATGGAGTAAGTATCGCAATCGTCGGAGTTAACTAGTTTTAGGCCTATGAGAGTTATCTTGGCTCATGAAGTTAGATGGACTGTCATTGTCATGCCAGCACTATTTTAAAACTGAACAAAC
>NW_020632207.1:0-168 GCF_003573695.1 Papaver somniferum
ATTTAATCATTTACTGAAATAATGCTCGTGTGAGCGACAAATCATAAAACCTGATGTAGAAAATATGAGGGACCGACCAAGAGGTCATGAGACCGGCTCTTGGTGGTCGTGGGACCAGTAGATGGTCGTTTGAGTGAACTTCCAATTGTTTGGAAAGAGTTCGAACCT
>NW_020632207.1:179-411 GCF_003573695.1 Papaver somniferum
ACCTGATGTAGAAAATATGAGGGACCGACCAAGAGGTCATGAGACCGGATCTTGGTGGTCATGGGACCAGTAGATGGTCGTTTGAGTGAACTTCCAATTGTTTGGAAAGAGTTCAAACCTAATATGAGCAACTGAGCAAATTAGGTTAAAATCATTAAAACATGCGAGACCAGATGTTTGCAAGCCTCAGGGTCACCCTTGGTCGGTCAAGGGGACGTGCCCGTGTCACCAT
>NW_020632207.1:611-904 GCF_003573695.1 Papaver somniferum
TTTTCATAAAATCAAAGGGATTTGTTGAAAACCAACATATTTTTTTGAATTCAGGGAGTTTACATGAAATCAGGAAACAAAACACCAAATAATAATAAAATAATGGGCGTGTGGGACCGGCTAGGGCATGGCCGGCCGGCTAGAGCCCTGTCCCACAAGTTTTCCTAATTTTTTAATATTTTCCATGATTTTAGAGAAAATACATGAAATTAGGTAATTTTAGGGAAAATTCATAAAATCAAGGAATTTTCATAATTTGAGAAGGAATAATAAAATAATGGGACGTGAGGTGT
>NW_020632208.1:0-401 GCF_003573695.1 Papaver somniferum
TGGCGAAAGATCTTTCATGCTGAGTTGCACTCCCGGTCATCTAATATCAGCAACGTATGGAGATTTTTCGGTGGAGGAGTATAACATTGACAGAGCCGCCCGTCAGATGGGTATGGACCAATGTGTTCCAACCTTCAGAAGGAGAAGACCATCAGCGGAACAACTTAAGACTTTCTTAGATCACACACATGATGAAGGGAGCTCTTATTGGTTCCCTTGTGCTGATCGAACTACGTATGTGACTCCAGGCTACATGGAATTCTGGGATCAGCATCTTGAGCGTCTTAATGATTATGTGACGTCCGTCCAACCTTTAGTGAAAGATCCTCCTTCTTCTGAGATGAGTGCCTCTCGTCCCAGACTAAGGAATATTTCTGGTGGTGACAAGCGAAAGACATCTC
>NW_020632208.1:412-1000 GCF_003573695.1 Papaver somniferum
GCCTCTCGTCCCGGACTAAGGAATATTTCTGGTGGTGACAAGCGAAAGACATCTCCAGGAGGTTCACCAGTATGTATTCTTTTGCATATTCCTCATACAACTCGTATAATCGTCTTTAATTATCACATCAATTTCTTTTGCAGGAGGGTCGTGCTGTGAGACCTCGAATTGAAGTGAATTTCTCAGAGGCAGAGGCAAATGCCCACGGTGGAGAAGGCAGGAGCAAGAATTGTAAGTTGTTGTCCAACACCATAAAGTCCCCAGTCGCCTTTTTGGTGAGTTGTTGATATTTTTCCGCTGTGACTTCTTTCATCCGCATTATCAGGATCTCAAAACCAATATTTGTTATTTGGTCACAGGACTTTGCTCCGTCTAGTATTGACGGTCTTCGATTCTCTGCTACTGGGCAGACGACTTCTGATTTGAACGTTGAAGAAGAAGTCGCCGTGAGTAATTTCCTTTACCATCAGACATAAATGTTTCATGTGAAAATGATAACTACTTGATAATATGTCCAGGAGGATGTCATCATGGAGATGGAAAGTGCTGATGTTCGATCTTCCTCTGAGAATATAGACGAAGGAACTT
>NW_020632209.1:0-276 GCF_003573695.1 Papaver somniferum
AAATGATGGCTCATTAGAAAGCTTACATATCATAGAACAATATAAAGTTTAAAAAGGAACAAAATATTTCAGTTCATTTTTAGGTAAGCAATGCGTGTACAGATGCCTATGCTTTTCGTTAAAAATTCGGTTTTTCTCTTTGGACCTTCAATTCCAGTCAGAACTAGACAAATGATGGCTCATTAGAAAGCTTACATATCATAATATCAAGTTTAAAAAGGAACAAAATATTTGAGGTCATTTTGACAAAAGCAAAGCGTGTACAGCTGCCTATGC
>NW_020632210.1:0-1000 GCF_003573695.1 Papaver somniferum
CGGGACCTAATCCAGATTTGAACACCAAACTATATTAAGCCGCTACAGACTCTAGCCTACTACCAATACTTCAGACTGGAATGTAGTTGAGACCCAATCCACCGTTACAGTAATTCAATTACAGTCGCGCTCCTTACGCCTTTTGAATCTCGCAAGACTCTGTGCAATTGATTCCCTTAGATGACGTCCTTTACATCCTAAGAGTTTCTTCAACTCAATTGAAGACTTTAAATTAATCTTCCTCCCACAGAATAGCTTATATATGATTTCTATTCTATTCGTCAGATCAAGATGAGATAGGAAATCGTTTGTAGTAGACTAGGTCTAGCAAACCTCAAAATTCGGTACTTACGACTCCCGAAGAGAAGTCTAGATTATTATTTACCTCACAAGTAAAACCTACTCCGATTTCATTTAAGAATCGTTATGGAGGAATATACATATGGAATCACAAAGTCTGTGACGAAGAACTTTGCGATTTCTATCTATCTTGCCTGATCGGAGTGAGACTCAACAATCAGTAGCAACATCAGGATACATGAACTATCAAGGTAAAGATAGTCGGACCTGGATTCACGAATCCCTAAGCGAAGTCTTTTTAGTCACTAAACCTAAAAAAGGTTTAAAGGACAGGTTGACTCTAGTTTAAAACTAGGACACACAAGAAAAGTGTCAGGGATTCAAAGATCTCAGTTGCTTGAGGTTTTCCTTTTATAGACTTTCAAGATCAAAGGTTGCTTTATATTTAAGCTAAGGAATCTTTGGAATCAAGCAATCAATATCCACCATTAGATGAACCTTTAACTTGATATAACACAACAAAATATATTTTCTGGTTAGGATGAACCATAACCGAACTGTGTTGCTTTTTTTCATGGTATGTATATCGGGTATGTGTACCCTTTAGACAAAAACAGTTCAGGAGTCTACAGATTTTTTTGGTATTCATACCGAGTATGTGTACCTCCCTTCGTCTCAAAACCTGTAAACCGGGTCATGA
>NW_020632211.1:0-476 GCF_003573695.1 Papaver somniferum
TTGATGACACAAATCAAGCTAGAAACGTAGCAGGAGCAGGAGGAAGAGAAGATAAAGCATGGGTCGAGCTGAATTCGCAAATGGGTGAGAGAAATTGAAAATCCCCAAATTTTAGGGTTTAGAAATTAGGGATTTGATGTAAGCTATAAATAGAAACTGATGTAGAATGTTTAAAGTGTTCTTGGGTTAGCCGAGATACCCCCTAATTGGGTTAATTTCAATTTCATTTTCATGTTTAATTTCAATTTCAATTATACTGTCAGTACTTGTTCTTCACTGTTAAACTCTGTTCTGATGTTATGTTCATGTTCTTGTGTATGTTAATGTTCATGTAAATCACCATGTTTGTTATGTTCTAATTCACCACTAGGGTGAGAAGACAACTGAACTTTGTTGGTTAGCCATTTGGGTTAGACCCTGTTGAGCTCAAAACATTTAGGTTAGTAACATTCCAAAGGTTCACTGGCTTGTGATTA
>NW_020632211.1:487-1000 GCF_003573695.1 Papaver somniferum
ATTGAGATAAAAACATTTAGGTTAGTAACATTCCAAAGGTTCACTGGCTTATGATTAGTGGTGCTTTAAACAGACCATTAATGCTAGGAGTTAGTAATAATCTAAGGGATGAACAAACCATATTAGTTAGAAACCTAGGAACCTAAATGACCTGTGATTGTTTATGCTTTAATCAGATAGGCAATGCTAGGGGTTAATCTAAGGATTTTAGGTAGTTAACTAGCCACATGACAAGGATTTATCCCAGGCTAACTAGCTAGGTGAAAGAGAATTCTCATCCATCTCCATACACTTCCATCTTCAACTGTTTTGCTTGTTTTCTGTTTTCTTTCATTTATTTTACCTTCATTACTCACTGTTTGTTTTCCCCTCATGCTCACAGTGGTGTCTTAACACCACAATCTTTACTTGTTTCACTCACTGTTTACTGCCCCCATTCAGCTCTCATACATCAGTCCATTCAGCTCCATGTTAGCTTAGGATGCAGCTAGGGAAGCTAGAAAACAACATTTT
>NW_020632212.1:0-686 GCF_003573695.1 Papaver somniferum
GAATCGAATCATCTTTGTTTCAATTGGGTCTTGTGTAGTTACATAAGATCTCATAGGAATTAAACAACTCTCTAACTAGTTCATTTGATTCAAATGAACTAGTTATGGTGAATAATAACTAGGTTAATATGAAATGCTCATATGGTTAACCTTTATGGTTATTATGTTAAAAACCAACATACACGTACACGTTTGGGCATGGTTTTCACAAACCCAGTAAACGTCTACCCAAGTGTGTGTGACAAGCTAAGTTTTCGATCTAACGGTTGAGAAATATTAGCTTGAATCTAAATCAGGTTTTCATCTAACGGTGAATATGGATTGCTTTGTAACTAAGGCAAAACCCTGATTTGAAGACTATATAAAGGAGACATCTAGCATTGTGCAAAACTAATCCCCACACGTCTGTGTGATACTAGTGCGCTCGCTAGAGTCGATTCTCCTTTAACCTTTGGTTTTCTTCTCTAAAACCAGGTTAACGACTTAAAGACTTCATTGGGATTGTGAAGCCAGACCGATACTACTTTTATTGTAGTTGTGTGATCTGATATTGCATCTTCTATCGTACGATTACCATCTATTAATTGGCTTGAGATCGTGAGAGTTCTCCGATAGGTAAGATAAAGAAGTCACAAACATCTTCGTCTCACTGTTTGTGATTCCTCGACAAACCGCTTGTGTAGTCA
>NW_020632212.1:697-1000 GCF_003573695.1 Papaver somniferum
GAAGTCACAAACATCTTCGTCTCACTGTTTGTGATTCCTCGACAAACCGCTTGTGTAGTCAAGAAGGATTATTGAGAGGTGATTGATTAATCTAGGCTGTTCTTCGGGAATATAAGACCGGATTATCAATTGGTTCCTGTTCACCTTGATTTTATATTTTAAGACGGAACAAAACCTAGGGTTTTTCTGTGGGAGACGGATTTATCCTTTGATAGACTTTTCTGTGTGAGACAGATTTGTTTATTATCAAGTCTGCGATTTTGGGATGCAGCAACTCTTAGTTGTGGGTGAGAGCAGCTAAGG
>NW_020632213.1:0-378 GCF_003573695.1 Papaver somniferum
TCTTATCACACCATCTACGGATTCAATGGAGCAGCCACGAAGCCCTTGGGAGACATCGTGTTACAGGTTAACGCAGGGCCCATGAAACTGGATACCAGATTCAATGTGGTGGACACCCCTTCCCCCTACAACGCCATTATTGGACGACAATGGGTACACAAGATCAAAGGAGTTGCGGCAACATACCACCAATACCTCAGATTTCCAACACCTGAGGGAATAATGGAGATCAAGGGAGATCGAATCGCTACGCGAGAGTGCCAGGCCACTCAGGATCATATCAACAATGAGCAAGAAGAGCAGCGAAAAATCCGAAGAGTAAGAAATCAAGAAACCGCGAAAGAGAAAGCCGTAGACCTATTCCTTAAGGAAACTACA
>NW_020632213.1:578-841 GCF_003573695.1 Papaver somniferum
CCAAAGAATCTGAAGGAAGTGCAGAAGCTCAATGGGTCCATAGCAGTGTTGGGCAGATTTATTGCACGGTCTTCGAACAAATGCAAACATTTCTTCAATATTCTTAAAAAAGGGAGCAGGTTCGAATGGACCGCCGAATGCGAGGAAGCATTCCAAAAAATCAAAGAACATCTAGCTTCAATCCCGATCCTGCAGAAGCCAGACCCTGATGAAGTTTTGGCACTGTACATAGCAGCAACGGAGGACGCAGTCAGCGCGGTATT
>NW_020632213.1:852-1164 GCF_003573695.1 Papaver somniferum
TTGATGAAGTTTTGACACTGTACATAGCAGCAACGGAGGACGCAGTCAGCGCGGTATTAGTCAAAACCAATACAAAGGTAGAACAGCCTATTTATTACGTCAGCAAGACACTCAATTCCGCGGAAAGAAATTATACTAAGATTGAACAACTCATCCTCGCACTGGTATGGGCTACCCAAAAACTAAGAACCTACTTCCTAACTCACCTCGTCAGGGTACCATGCAAAGCACCATTGGAAGCAGTCCTCAAAAGCACGGGAAAAGTGGGCCGAATAGCCAAATGGAACACCCATCTGGACCAATTCAACATCA
>NW_020632213.1:1175-1328 GCF_003573695.1 Papaver somniferum
TACCCATCTGGACAAATTCAACATCATTCATGAAATTCAACATTCTCAGAAGTCCCAAGTGCTGGCAGATTTCTTAGCAGACCTCCCCCTAGACAACGACGAAGAGATTAAGGGAATACCAGAAGCCGAGGAAGAAATCAAGGATCCAATGGA
>NW_020632213.1:1528-1869 GCF_003573695.1 Papaver somniferum
ACCCATCTGGACCAATTCAACATCATTCATGAAATTCAACATTCTCAGAAGTCCCAAGTGCTGGCAGATTTCTTAGCAGACCTCCCCCTAGACAACGACGAAGAGATTAAGGGAATACCAGAAGCCGAGGAAGAAATCAAGAATCCAATGGATATCCTCGAACCTGCGAGTCATATACAATGAGAAGTCTTTGTCGACGGATCTAAAAATAAGGAAGGAGCAGGAATAGGTATTGTCATTATCACCCCAACTGGAAAAAGGATTATACAGGCACTTAGATTGGAATTCAAAGAGCATACCAACAACATTGTTGAATACGAAGCTGTCGTACATGCCCTACG
>NW_020632214.1:0-222 GCF_003573695.1 Papaver somniferum
CACAATGCTATATGTCTCCTTTATATAGTCTTCAAATCAGGGTTTTGCCTTAGTTACAAAGCAATCCATATTCATCGTTAGATGAAAACCTGATTTAGATTCAAGCTAATATTTCTCAACCGTTAGATCGAAAACTTAGCTTGTCACACACACTTGGGTAGACGTTTACTGGGTTTGTGAAAACCATGCCCAAACGTGTACGTGTATGTTGGTTCAACATAG
>NW_020632214.1:233-520 GCF_003573695.1 Papaver somniferum
AGATTCAAGCTAATATTTCTCAACCGTTAGATCGAAAACTTAGCTTGTCACACACACTTGGGTATACGTTTATTGGGTTTGTGAAAACCATGCCCAAACGTGTACGTGTATGTTGGTTCAACAGAGTAACCCAAAAGGTTAACCATATTAGCATTTCATATTAACCTTGTTCTTCTTCACCATAACTAGTTCAATTGACTCAAATGAACTAGTTAAAGAGTTTTTCAATTGCTATGAGATCTTATGTAACTACACAAGACACAATTGAAACAAAGATGATTCGATTC
>NW_020632214.1:564-1000 GCF_003573695.1 Papaver somniferum
CTATGAGATCTTATGTAACTACACAAGACACAATTGAAACAAAGATGATTTGATTCGATTGAATCGGCTCATGAACTTTATAGCCACGGTTTTTGCATAAAACATTCCTTAGTAATTTAAGTTTCATGTTCAGAGTACATCTTTAGATCATAACCTCTTAATCTCACAAACAAGTTCGCGGACTTAAGACAACCGATGGTGTTTTCCAAACTCAGCAGAAAATCTCGGCAAAGAGACTTTCGCCAGTTCGCGGACTAGGTTCGCGGACTGAGTTCGTGGACTTACACGCAAACGAGTTTTTGAAAAATCCCAGCAGAAATTCTCGGTACAAGAACTTCCGTCAGTTCGCGGACTGGGTTCGCGGACTTGGCAAAGCCAATTCCTTCGGTTTCTCTCAATCAACAAAGTTCGAAAACTTCGGATTAAGGAATACATG
>NW_020632215.1:0-455 GCF_003573695.1 Papaver somniferum
TTTAGTGAAGTATTCTGTCGCGGTTATGATGTACTCGTGCTGCTTTGATGACGACGGATTGATTTTCCCGATAATGTCCAGTCCCCAGCTGTAAAATGGCCATGGACTGCTTATCGAGTGTAAAGGGGTAGAAGGAGCGTGAACAAGGTTCCCATGAATTTGACATTTGTGGCAGCTTTGAACGAAAGCGGTTGCGTCATCCTCCATGGTCGGCCAATAGTATTTCTCGTGTATCGGGAGAAACAGTTTCCTCTTTCCTTGATGTTCCCATTCGTGCGTTTCCTTCAGCATGATTGGGATTTCTACCCCAGCCAGGCATCGCAATAGATCACCTCCGAAGCTCTTGCGATACAGAATCCCTTCGTGAAATACGAACCGCTTGGCTTTTTGCTTTATCTTGACAGCATCCTTTTGATTAGTGGGAGTTGCCCCGTCACGGAGATAGCTAATGTACG
>NW_020632215.1:466-888 GCF_003573695.1 Papaver somniferum
TTTTTGCTTTATCTTGACAGCATCTTTTTGATTAGTGGGAGTTGCCCCGTCACGGAGATAGCTAATGTACGGCTCTCTCCATCCCCTAGTGTGGTTCACACTAAAAACCTCCAATTGGTGTGACGGCGCTTGACAATTTGAGCAGGACTTCTGAAGTAGTCTGGATCGATTCTCCATCTCTGTCCAGTAATATCCCAGGCGTTGAAGCCGTCGGTAAAGCGTTACCACCAGTGATTGTCCGAAAATTTCATTATGAACACGGTTAAGCTGTTGTTGTGCCTCATCATCTCCAAGACATCTTGATAGAGAACCATCCGGGTTTCGATGATATAGCATACCATGAAGCATGAAGAAGTTCTGCAGGGTTTTGAGACTGACCTTTCCTTGGGAGAGTGAGCTGCTGAGCTCCTGAATGATCGGCG
>NW_020632216.1:0-335 GCF_003573695.1 Papaver somniferum
AATCTACCCTTCCGTAGGGTTTAAAAAAAATTAATGTCCAAATGTCCAAAGTCCAAAAGAAAGGTCCAAAAAATAAAGTGCAAAAAGAAAAAGAAAAATACAAAATAAAAAGAATTCCTAATACAATCTAATAAAATAACACTCTCTTTTTTTTTCTCTCTTTTTCTATAAAATAAAAAAAAAAATTCTTCTTCTTTAGCTCCTTTCGCTTCGCCTTTTACTTCAAGTCTTTAAATATTTGCCAAAAGCTTTGGCAAAAATTTCTTTCGCTCCAAATTCCCAAAATCTGAAAGGAAAAGACAAAAACCCAAAAACGTAAAGAAGAACAAAAAAAA
>NW_020632216.1:458-890 GCF_003573695.1 Papaver somniferum
AAAACAAAAAAAATTTCTTCTTTCGCTCCTTTCGCTTTGTCTTTTACTCCAAGTCTTTAAGTATTCACCAAAGCTTTGGAAAAATTTTCTTTCGCTCCCAATTCCAAAATCTGTAAGGAAAAGACAAAAACCCAAAAACGTAAAGAAGAACAAAAAAAAACTAAAAAAAAAAAATAAATCTAAAAACTCTATCCTAAAGAAAAGCCCGCGTCGGCGGCGCTAAAAATTTGATGTAATCTCAAATATGTTGTAGTAAAGAGTTCGTTGAGGCTTGTGAAGGCAATGAATTTTAGACTTAATAAAAATTTAAAAACAAAGAAAACTTATTACAAAATTGACTTCAAGATATTAGAAAACAACCAAGACACTGATTTCACTATTACACATGAATAAATTATGGTAAACAATCCAAAACTCTAATTATCTTTTAAG
>NW_020632217.1:0-566 GCF_003573695.1 Papaver somniferum
GCAACCCATAGGATGAGTATTTATTGTCTTGTATTTATTTCTTGTTTTGTTTTTAGTTTTTCTTGTCTTGTTTTTATTTTTATTTTTATTTTATTTTCTGATTTCTTCTCATTATCATATAGGATTTCCTACCTTGACTTTCTTTGGACGATTCAATTTACATTGAGGACAATGTAAAGTTTAAGTGTGGGGGAGTGGTTGCATTTGCATTGTAAATTTTTCATGAAATTTTCAACTTTTTTGTAAAATAGTGAATAAGAAAACTCCAACTTGTGGTTAGTTTAGAGTCACATAGTATACATGTCGCTAAGATTACATCGAGATTCTAGTAAGAGTGACTGAACTTAGAGATGACAGAAAACATGATCGGGTTTCTTACTTGTATGAGAGTTAAAGTTGGATTTAACCATCCCAGTGGAAAATGAGGTGCAGACTGAATTCGGTATTAGATTTGTGATCCCTTATAGTGGAGACTACCCATGTTACATCATGAGAGGCACCGACCTTCACTTCTTTGTACCTGTCTAAATTTGTGCTTTTAGAGTGTGTGTCACCGTACGTAAACT
>NW_020632217.1:577-1000 GCF_003573695.1 Papaver somniferum
AGTGGTTGCATTTGCATTGTAAATTTTCCATGAAATTTTCAACTTTTTTGTAAAATAGTGAATAAGAAAACTCCAACTTGTGGTTAGTTTAGAGTCACATAATATACATGTCGCTAAGATTACATCGAGATTCTCATAAGAGTGACCGAACTTAGAGATGACAGAAAACATGATTGGGTTTCTTACTTGTATGAGAGTTAAAGTTGGATTTAACCATCCCTGTGGCAAATGAGGTGCAGTCTGAATTCGGTATTAGATTTAGATCCCTTATAGTGGAGACTACCCATGTTACATCATGAGAGGCACCGACCTTCAATTCTTTGTACCTGTCTAAATTTGTGCTTTTAGAGTGTGTGTCACCGTACGTAAACTCTGGGTAGAATGGTGAGCTACCCAACCTCCCACCAATAGAAGCACTATTTT
>NW_020632218.1:0-515 GCF_003573695.1 Papaver somniferum
AATGAGTCCTCGTTTGTTCCACGGTATTAGGTCGATCTCTGATCCAAATTTTTTGTGTATATACTGTGTTGTTCCATAAGGTGTCTTATGTTGATCTCTATCAACTGAGTTATTGTTTTGGCTTAGTTGTTGCTCCGTGAGGTACTTTATTTCGAGCATATTCAACTAAATTAATCATCTTGTTTGGTTATTTAGTTGTTGCTCCGTAAGTTTTCTTATGTCGAGCATGACCAATTAAATTGATTACTTTTTGTGATTAGTTTGGTTGAATATTCCGATTAGATTAATTATGGGTTCTCTTGTGATTAATCTAATTGAGTATTTTTAAGTCTCCATAAGTTCACTTATGTTGAGCATTTTCGGTTAAATTAATCATGAATTCTCTTGTGGTTAATTTAATTGAATATTTTGGATTCAAATTCATACTTGTATGTGATTTGTTGTGTCCAAAGAAACCCTTCTTTTCTTTCGAAATTAAGGTCGCTCTTGTTGTTCTTTCGGGAAGGACATATTAT
>NW_020632218.1:526-1000 GCF_003573695.1 Papaver somniferum
AAAGAAATCCTTCTTTTCTTTCGAAATTAAGGTCGCTCTTGTTGTTCTTTCGGGAATGACATATTATGGGGGAGAGTTCTTAATTGAACTTGTGCTTAATTGCCAAATCTTTGTGGGGAGTGCGGCTGTGGAATATTATAGGGGTTATCTTGTATCTTTAAACTCCTTGATGAATGCATTTAGCTTCGGTTTTATGATTTCATCTAAATAAGTTGATATATGCTTTCTTTTGGTCATGAAATATCTCTTTCGGAAATTTCATTAGGACCCCGTTCTTGTACCTTTGCCAATTTTATTGACAAGAAGGGGGGGAATTAATATGTAGTTCACACTACAAATACATATGGTTTTTGGATCATTATATAAGGGGGAATGGTTTCCATGTAAGATGGAGTATTGACTAAGGGGGAGTGATACATATCACCATAGTATTGTTGTTGAAGTTGTGATACAATTGAACTTTGACGTTGTATA
>NW_020632219.1:0-504 GCF_003573695.1 Papaver somniferum
ACTCGGCAGTGGTGTGGTTGAATTTTTAGGTTTTTTTCTTTTACTGATTTGTAATTAGAATTGTATATGTTCTTTTCTTTCGTTTAAAAAAAAATGTTTCAGGTACTGAGTATCACTCTTTACCAATGTTTTCTTTAGTTTCATCTCATTGTAAAGCTTGGTAGGAATGTTGTAGTCTTGTAGCTTTTGATACCTTTTAGTGTTGCTGAATTATTTATCTTGGTTTTAAGCAATTAGATTCTGAATTTTTATTTTGGTTTAAAGTTGTCTTTGTCACGTAGCTTATATTTTCATTTCATTTCATTTCATACAATTAAGATTAGTAATCCATGAGTCTGTAGGTACTTAGTTGTTTGTACTACGACCATTATTGATAGTTCTAGTTTTTTTTTAGTGTTTGTTTTAGTTTATAATAACTATAGTTCTCAACTGACACTTGAATTTGAATTTGTTGTTGTCCTTCTGCACCCATCTCGGTGGCAGTCTAGCATTCGTGTTGTTGCT
>NW_020632219.1:515-1000 GCF_003573695.1 Papaver somniferum
ACAAATAATTCCCCCCCCCCCCCCCCCCCCCCCCCCCCCCCCCCCCCCCCCCCCCTTTTTTTTTGTAATAGAGAACTTATGTAAGTTAGTGGTAGCACTTAGTCATATATATTACATAATGAAAATAGTTGTTCAGTCTTTCATAGTTTTGTTAGTAGATTACTAGTTTTGGATCTCATCATTTTCTTGTGTTTGTAGTTAAGCACTTGCTTTAGTTAGTCCTGGTGTATCATCAATATAGGCTGCATAATAATTAGACATTGTACCTCTTAAAGTGCTTGTAGTAGTTTACTTTTAGACCCTATCACGTTTGTGTTGTAGTCTTTTCTTTGTAGTTCGTTTTTGTAATTGAAAATTAGTGCAAGTTAGGTTAGTACATCGTAATTAATTATTTACACTCTCATATTTTTGTTAGTAGCTCAGTAGTAGTCCTACATTATTGATACCCTGTCATATATTATTTCATTTTTGGATGTTAGTAATAA
>NW_020632220.1:0-1023 GCF_003573695.1 Papaver somniferum
ATATAATAATGGTTAGTTTGAAGGTTTAAGGAAACGATTATTGGGGTTTACATTAGAGATAGATTTTGGATTATTTACGGGTAAACAATGAAGGGAGCTATGCTTATACTTTGGATTTAATTTTGTGTAAACTGGTGGTCATATGTGAAAATAACAGTAGCTCAGTGTATGATTTGAGACTAGCAATGGAAGAAGATGGCGATGGTATTAAGATTGGAACCTAAACCTCGTGAATGAAAATCAACAACTCTCATTTCTCAAACATGGAGTATGTAGAAGATAAGGTGCAGTTAGTGAATAAAACGAAGTTTAGAATTTTATTAGTCATTTCACAATTTTAACTCTAAATAGGATGGTCAACAGGGTCAATCAACGTCAATTCGTTGACTGGGCACCAAACAAAGATTTTGACAAAGTTAGGCACCAAACGCAAAAGTGTACCATTTTATAGGCACCAAACTAAAAATATCCCTTCAAATAATGATCTTTTAATCTCTTAAAAAGGTAACAAATTACTTATAATCAAGCATGGAAACAAGGAGATAAGGCTTGCAACCGTTAATAACTCTCAACGATTCTAGGATCTTCTGTAAGCTAGATAATCATTGCAAAATTTGAAATGCATTGACTCAAGGAAGTCTAGTGACTTCGTTAGAAGTCGAAATCCGTTTTTTAAAACCAAACTATGAACTAGATGAACTAAGTTTATTATAAAACTTTCTAACAAATGATTGCGGTAAAAAATAATACATTTAAAGGCTCTACATGTTATGCAAATTGCATTTCTACGTATGTTGATTCCAAAAATAAAGAGGGAAGTCATCCTTTACATTGAAAATAAGGATGAACACCAATTTTTAATCGCCCAAATCCTAAAAAAATTCTTCTATACGGTGGGGAACTGAAAGACAGAGGTAACAGAAAAAGAATGAGGTCATTCCCACTTCGTATGAAGAAGTTATGGGCAAAATAGTCGAAAAAGAGATTACACAAAACCTTGGGGGACAAAGAGAGTTATATAAG
>NW_020632221.1:0-482 GCF_003573695.1 Papaver somniferum
GTATTGCAAGGAAGAATTGTTTTAATGAATGCAGGTCAAAATGAAAGAAACACAAATATACAGAAAGAAGGAATAAATGTACAAGTATTACAGAGAATCAAAGAAAGAAACAAAGACTACTTCTTAGTTGATCCTTCATTATCTTCATCAGACTTGTTCCCTTCTTCGTCTGCGTCAGAATCTTCATCACCATCAGAACCTTCATCACCATCAGATTCTTCATCATCAGCTTCGCTATCAGAAATAATCAGACTGGGAGTATTCTGTGGGATCTCTTCCAAGAGACAAGGATAATCAGAATGAGGGATATTATGATCATCACAAACCATTTGGATAGTTTTATTGCGAAAATGCATAGCATCATTCTTAAAATTCGCAACAGTGATCTTGATTTGATTCTTTAATCTAGAATACTTGTCGTTGCGAGAAGAAAGATTCTTTGCGAGTTCCTCCTTTTCAGCTTCGAGTTCCTCAATCTTTTC
>NW_020632221.1:493-1000 GCF_003573695.1 Papaver somniferum
TTTAATCTAGAATACTTGTCGTTGCGAGAAGAAAGATTCTTTGCGAGTTCCTCCTTTTCAGATTCGAGTTCCTCAATCTTTTCCAGATATCTACTTTCAGAATATGCGAGCAAAATACAATCAATTATTAACTTGATGAAAATTCATAAGAAGCAAAAGATTATTAAAGAAGAGCAGTTAGTAACCTTCTCTGTCAGAAATCATATCTCTAATCAAGGCTGTATGCTCAACTTGGAGACTAACATTTACACCTAAATCTTTTCTGGCATCATCTAAGATTTTCGCAGCCCAAACAAATTCATCCTCATTACTTATAAGAAGACGAGAACGAATTTGGTTTTCTATTTCGCAGAGCTCGATGTTCTTTCGTCTAGATTCATCTCGTTCAAGTTGAACTTCAAGGAGAGTCTCTTGGAATTTCGCCAAAGCCTTAGCACCTTGATCAGAGATACGATCCTTATCATCTATGAGACCGCTAATTTTGGTTCTTAACTCATTGGTTTTCTC
>NW_020632222.1:0-427 GCF_003573695.1 Papaver somniferum
AACCTAAACTAAACATTGTCCTCAATGTTTCAAAATATGGAAAGAATTAAAATGCAACATATGGAAAGGGACATGCTGAGTAGAGTAAAAGGAGAGAGAATACCCGATTTCGGCGAAAGTAATATTAGAACTCCGTTATTCAAGGCAAAAAATCCAACATATTTCAGCCCAGATCATATTGGATTAGCAAAATATATACAAAAGGGTTTTTAAGAAATTTTATCTACTGGATTATATACAATAATTCACCATACACCAAAAGTCTAAAGAGTTGAGGATCAACCCAAAAGACAAAGTGTAGACATTTCAACAGCTTCACACATATATAACAGGAAAGAAACGCAAGTGAAACTGTGAAACAAAATGAGCTACCCCCAAACCTGGATTTTACAGAAGATATAATTTTGAAAACAAAATCGCGCAGTTT
>NW_020632222.1:627-744 GCF_003573695.1 Papaver somniferum
CAAGGAAGCCGCGAAGAATGTTGTGCACAAGACCAAAAGGCTAGAAGTAGGCTCAAGAAGGAAGAACTGTTCTTAAAGAAGATATGGGCTTGGCATACCCAAGGCCCAAAACCCTCA
>NW_020632223.1:0-493 GCF_003573695.1 Papaver somniferum
GCTACATGGACTCATCGTCCCATAAAGTCAGCAACTGACTCCACAATCACGAGATTTTAATCGTGTCACATGGGGGGATATTAAGTAGGGTTTTGGTCTCGCGGTCTACGGCACGTGTGTTCACCCACGATGAGAATGTGAGCAAGTCGTGCAATCAGTTGGAAGAGTCAAAAAAGTAGTGGCTGGAAAGTTAACCAAGTCTCAGCACGATGAGTAATTGGTTTTAACACGATTTCCCCATTTATCATTCTCTGATTCCAGCAACTGTCACACTTCATGGGATCATGGTGTTTTCAACTTCGGCATTAGAAAATGTTCCTGAATACTGATTGAAAGAAGAAGTTTTTCGAACACTCAAACAACATTCGCCAAGACGAGCAATTTCTCATCAAAGTTCATACAGACAATCTTTCGTCTACACGAACTCACAGAAATTACTCTCAATTGAGCAAAATTCAATCATTCAGAGCATTTTCACGCTGAATTCACAACA
>NW_020632223.1:504-1000 GCF_003573695.1 Papaver somniferum
TACTCTCAATTGAGCAAAATTCAATCATTCAGGGCATTTTTACGCTGAATTCACAACACACCTACAATATCATATCACTATTGATCTCACGCATTTCTCAGCTTCCCTCCTACAGATCAACCTATCCTCTCTTGTGACCGAATTGACTCTGGAACGACCATTGTTCTTGGTTTAGGCCGGGGTATTAAAGATTGATCTCTCGAACTTAAAGCACTCCCTTCTTGCAGTGCATCTGTGTAAGGTTCAACATTTCGCTCGGTTCAAGGAGTCTCCACACGGTTGACTCTTCAATTCCGTAAAAGCCAACAAATCGTTTTTCCCCATCCACACTAGGTGAAGATAAACTTGATCAAAGCGAAACGCTTTACCAACACATGATTTCGAGATATAGATAGTCGAGATATACTCGGCTCGAAATATCAAATGTGTATGATCCAGTCTATATAGCATACGACTTTTGTCTCATAAGAAGTAGGAGATATAAGAGATAGACTTT
>NW_020632224.1:0-407 GCF_003573695.1 Papaver somniferum
AGATGATTTGATTCACTTGAATCGGTTCATGAACTTTTATAGCCACGGTTTGCAAACTGCATTCCTTAGTATTTTTAAAGTTTAAGTTCGAAAATCATCTTCAGATATATAACCTTCTCAAGTTCGCACACTAGGTTCGCGGACTTAAGCAACCGGACAGAGTTTACAAACTCCAGCAGAAATTCTCGGGATGAGAAATCGCCGGTTCGCGGACTGAGTTCGCGGACTTAGCTCACGCAAATAGTTTGTCAACTCCAGCAGAAATTCTTGGGTTTGAGAACTTTGACAGTTCGCAGACTGAGTTCGCGGACTTGGCACTTGCCATTCTTCCGGTTCTCTTGATCCACGAAGTTCGAAAACTTTGGTTCAAGGAATAGGACTTATACATAAATGTGTTTCCACAACAA
>NW_020632224.1:418-1000 GCF_003573695.1 Papaver somniferum
ACAAAGTTCGCAAACTTTGGTTCAAGGAATAGGACTTATACATAAATGTGTTTCCACAACAATGCTTATGTCCATCATTGGTTATGTAATCTAAACTCTCATTCCAATCATTGAAACATTCTTAGAGGACGTTATATAGTTGTTACACCATTTCTCGTCAAAGCAATTTTCAAAGTGATTGAAACAAATCATGACTTTCGTCGCTAGGTAAAGATAAACTTGGTCGAAGCCCAAAGTTTACCAACACATATTTCGAGATATAGATAGACGAGGTATACTCGGCTCGAAATACCAAATGTGTATAATCTAAGTAGTTATATATATAGCATACGACTTTTTGTTTCAAGAAGTAGGAGATAGAGTAGATAGACTTTTGAGTGACAGATAAGTTCAAGTCTTCACATACCTTTTTGTCAAGAAGTTCCACCGGTTCCTTGAGTAGTTCTTCTACTTGTATGATGAATCGCCATGAAATTCTTGAGCTCAACTACACTTTCTATCCTAGTCCGAGACTTAGCTATAATAGATTAGAAATCAATACTTATAGTTTTGATCACTAACATTGACAAACATGCTTGAGAT
>NW_020632225.1:0-355 GCF_003573695.1 Papaver somniferum
TATCGTGTCTCAAGCTTTTACTCTAAGAACCAGACATCTGTGTTTTAAGTCTCTCAATCTCATTGATCAGAGAAAAGAAGACATGCTTTGCCTGTTGCTGGTAGGGTTTTGTACTCCTTGTTTTTTTTTTTTTTTGGCGATGTTACCAACTTAGCTATCTTATTGTGCCACCGCCACAGTGATGAGAGAAAGACACGGCAGAACTGAAAGCAAAAAAATGATCTTTAATATTTTAGAGCATCCACAGTGGGCGAGTATAACCAAATTTATGGGATGAGATCCTAACACAGTGGGACGGAGTAAAGATCAAATTTAGACCAAAGATCAAATTCCAGACCAAATATGGTCGCGACCA
>NW_020632225.1:555-879 GCF_003573695.1 Papaver somniferum
GAAAACCTACTGGGCGGAAATTTTAGTTACGCCCGTCTCAGGCGTAATAATATTTTACGCCTGACAAATTCATCACGCGGACAGCAGATGTCCGTCCGTACAATTCATCACGCGGACACCAAATGTTCTCCCGTCTGATCTCACACGTGCTGTGTGACCGTGTTTAACTCGGGCGGAATTTAGTCTTACGTTTCTTCGAGCGGTCATTTGGAATCCGTCTGATCAACGGGCGGAATTTAAGATTCCGCCCCTTACCAAACGTAATTTATATTTACGCTCGATAACAAACGTGATTTATATTTACGCCCGTTTGAAACGTAATTT
>NW_020632225.1:890-1000 GCF_003573695.1 Papaver somniferum
GTAACTAATACTTCCGCCCGTCTTCATGCGTAAAATTGTTTTACGCGCGACCAAATTTGGTCTTCTTCCCATAACGTCACAATACAGATTAAACTCATATTTAGTCTTTT
>NW_020632226.1:0-363 GCF_003573695.1 Papaver somniferum
TGCTACTGTATACTTCTCAGCGACTATTTCTAGATCTACGAATTTAGGATCCCTAAGTTCTTTGGAATAAAGAGATCCTTTACCAGCACCACGGTTAGCGAACTCCAGCATCAGACGGATGCAATCCCCACTCAATTGGAAGATAGCTCGCGAAAATCCCGAGTGAGCAAGAATTTCATAAAACAAAGGAATATCTGGGTCATAAAGAGGAATGGGGAGACCTGCGAGAATTTGACCCAGCGAAACTATGATTGATTGATCATCACAATGTTGATCAGAGAAAAGTTTGATAGAAATAATTGACTTGGCACTTTCACCAGGAATGGTAGAAAGTGTGAAACCCTTCTCAGCAAAATCTTTTTG
>NW_020632226.1:450-714 GCF_003573695.1 Papaver somniferum
TTGGCACTTTCACCAGGAATGGTAGAAAGTGTGAAACCCTTCTCAGCAAGATCTTTTTGAACATCCTTTAAAGTTTTCTCATGTTTTTGACCGCTTGGAGGCATATCTGAATATAGAGTATGGGAATGGATGAAAAGTAAGAAGATTGAAGAGGGAAGAATTACAGTAGCAGAACTTACGGAAGAAAAATAGGGTTGCAGAGATGAGAGAGTAAAAAGAGAAGAGAAAGTAAAAATAAAATGGAAAGAAGAGTAAGAAGAATAT
>NW_020632226.1:725-1000 GCF_003573695.1 Papaver somniferum
ATTGAAGAGGGAAGAATTACAGTAGCAGAACTTACGGAAGAACAATAGAGTTGCAGAGATGAGAGAGTAAAAAGAGAAGAGAAAGTAAAAAGAAAATGGAAAGAAGAGTAAGAAGAATATATAGAGAAGATTTTTTTTACTCGAAGAAATAAACACCATTAATGCGAAAAGACGTGAGCGGTTGAAAAGCAGCGGTTACAGAAGACGTGTCAAGAAATAGATGGAAGAAAGGATACGTGTGATAAATGCAGAATATGAAGACATGGACAGTTGCG
>NW_020632227.1:0-204 GCF_003573695.1 Papaver somniferum
TTTACTATTATTTGTTCCTTTTTACGTTTCTTTTTGTGTCTTTGATTTACAGGTTCGAAGTGGAATACTAAGGACTTGGGAACAAAAAGCTTAAAGCTAAAAGCTAAAATAGAAGAAAAAAAAAAGACATAATCTTTTTTATTGTTTTAGGATTTGTAAATAGGCTTTATTTTTCATAATTTTTGTAATTTTTGGACTTTTTAT
>NW_020632227.1:215-356 GCF_003573695.1 Papaver somniferum
TTTTTTTTTAGGATTTGTAAATAGGCTTTATTTTTCATAATTTTTGTAATTTTTGGACTTTTTATTTGGACTTTATTCTGGACAATTGGACTTTATTCTTTTTTTAACCCTACGGAAGGGTGTTAATAAAAAAAAAAAAAT
>NW_020632227.1:554-733 GCF_003573695.1 Papaver somniferum
TCTGGTACGGGAGGTAAGTCCATCGAAACACTCGCGAATCTCCTGTAAGCGAGTTACTGTATTCCTTAAGGTGATTCATTGATTGAGGACGAATTTGAACTGTTTTTAAATTCCTAGTAAAGGGCAAGGCCTGGCCAATACAAGATAAGGGTTCGGATTTCATCACCGTTCCCTTCTTT
>NW_020632227.1:919-1274 GCF_003573695.1 Papaver somniferum
ACTTCAAAGTTCATGATGGTTTCTGTGAGTTGAATGCGTGACTGCGCCGCCTTCTAATGCGGTGAGGCCTTGGGTATCAAAGCTCTACTAAGCTTCCCTCGCATCGATTCAACTTACATTAGCTCGGATTGATTCCAGAGGGGTTTGCTCAAATTGCAACGAATTCCCTTTCAAAAGATAGAAGTTGGTCTAGAAACAATATAAGTGGAGCCATCATGCTTTTTGTTTGATAGATTTTATAGGTTTGATTTGGTCGAGTCAGCCTTGTTTGTGATTGTGTAGAATTCCCTTGCAATTAAGAATGTCGAACTGGTGTGATAGAAGCCAATACAATGAGTATCGAACTGAATTTGAA
>NW_020632227.1:1285-1501 GCF_003573695.1 Papaver somniferum
TTATTGACTTAGAGGATCCTCAGTTATTTAGGTTATTATTGTGCGCTTCTAAGATCATATTTGAGTTTTTCCAGACTCTAGGACCTAATGATTCGGATCCCACCTATGAAGAAACGCAGCCAATGAAAATTTTCTATTTAGACCCTTTCATAGAACCTGAACCTGAACCACAATTAGATATAAATTTCTTAATCAGGAAACTAGGTAAGGGCATGT
>NW_020632227.1:1512-1680 GCF_003573695.1 Papaver somniferum
ATCATCCTTTTTATGACCATGTTGGGAATAGTGGTTGGGAACGCCATCCTTTGGAAGGATATGGGCCATACCCTGGTGAGCCCAATTACTATCCACACATGCATCAGTCTTACGAGCAAGAAGATCATAGTACTAGTTCTTCGTCTCTAGAGGATACAATCAAACTAT
>NW_020632228.1:0-492 GCF_003573695.1 Papaver somniferum
AAGTCTATATAGCAAAACGACTTTTGTCTCAAGATAGGAGATAGCGTAGATAGACTTTTGAGTGATAGATAAGTTCAAGTCTCTACATACCTTTTAGTCGACGAAGTTCCACCAGTTCCTTGAGTAGTCCTTCGTCTTATATGATGATTTCCATGGAGTTCTTGAGCTCAACTACACTTTCTATGCTAGTCCGAGACTTATCTATAGTGGACTAGAAATCAAGACTTATAGTTTTGATCACTAACATTGAAAAACATACTTGAGATAGAAACGCATGCGAGTTCGACCGAGCAATGCTTTAACAATCTCCCCATTTGTCAATTTTAGTGCCAAAACTATCAATACATATGGAATACAAAAAATAAATGAATTAACTTTTGTAGCTCCTATTCCACATGCCTAATCTTCAACATTACTCGAAATCTTCGTCACTTCCAAGTACTCCAATGATCCCAAAGGTTGTAAGTTCAGCATCATCGTTGTTGAAAATCC
>NW_020632228.1:503-1000 GCF_003573695.1 Papaver somniferum
TATCACAACTTCGACAACAATACTATGGTGATATGTATCACTCCCCCTTAGTCAATACTCCATCTCACATGGAAACCACTCCCCCTTACATAATGATCCGAAAACCATATGTATTTGTAGTGTGAACTACATGTTAATTCTCCCCCTTTTTGTCAATAAAATTGGCAAAGGTACGAAAACGGGATCCTAATGAAATTTTCGAAAGAGACATTTCATGGCCAAAAGAAAGCATATATCAACTTGTTTAGATGCAATCATAAAGCCGAAGCCAAAATGCATTCATCAAGGAGTTTATAAAGATACAAGATAACCCCTATAATATTCCGCAGTCGCACTCCCCACAAAGATTTGGCAATTAAGCACAAGTTCAATTAAGAACTCTCCCCCATAATATGTCATTCCCGAAAGAACAACAATAGCGACTTTAATTTCAAAAAGAAAAGAAGGATTTCTATGGACATAAAAAATCACATACAAGTATGAATTTGAATCCAAAA
>NW_020632229.1:0-596 GCF_003573695.1 Papaver somniferum
AATTTAGGTTTTGAAGCCTAGCTTCCTTTTCACAGGCATTCCCTTCGAATACGGTTTCTAAGATATCCCAAGCATCTTTAGACCGAGTGCATATAGTCACATGGTGTTGAAGATCTGGGGTAATGTCATGTATGATGGCATTCAAACCGTCGGAATTTTGCTTTCCAGCAAGTATCTCAGCAGCGTCATATGCACCAATATCCTTTGGAAGGGTCGCACCTACTACTGCAACAACGGGAGCATCATATCCATTAACAACATATACCCATGATTGAAAATCACGCGATTGAAGAAAAGCACACATAGCGATTTTCCACCATAAGTAGTTTGAGCCATCGAAGACTGGTGGTACGTTTATGGAGATAAAATATCTGTCCATATAGCCAGATCGCTACAAACACAAACTTTTGAGGTCTTAAACGTGTTTGCCTGCTCTGATACCAATTGAAAATGCGGGGGTCTAACAACCTCACCCAATATTTCGATTAGCAATCTGTATGGACTAACTCCAATATACTTTTAAGAGAATCAACTAGACAGTTAGATTCAGTACTAAGAAAGATATATCAAAGAGTTAATATCTCAATTTCTCGATT
>NW_020632229.1:607-1000 GCF_003573695.1 Papaver somniferum
TAGATTCAGTCTTAAGAAAGATATATCAAAGAGTTAATATCTCAATTTCTCGATTCAATACTTACTCAAACAAACAGAAATCTTCGAGTCTAATTGAATACAAGAGGAATAACTTGGATGGTACCAAAGACCAATATCCAAGGATCAATCAATTTCAATCAACAACCAAAGGTTGGATTTATCAATTGATTGATTCAACGCACAACCTGTGATATTTGTATTATATAACAAAATATAATTCGGAAAAGAAATAACACAGACACCGGAAGTTTTGTTAACGAGGAAACCGCAAATGCAGAAAAACCCCGGGACCTAGTCCAGATTGAACACACACTGTATTAAGCCGCTACGTACACTAGCCTACTAAAAACTAACTTCGGTTAGGACTGTAGT
>NW_020632230.1:0-552 GCF_003573695.1 Papaver somniferum
ATGAGGCGAAGACCCCTCGTTCAAGACAAAATAGAATCACTGTCTTAGGAGTCACCAATTTCTTCTGAGTAACAGTTCTGGGATTTATCAAAAGACGATACACTGGGGATTTCAAATGTTGCTCAGCTCCTGGAATATCTTTTTCAAAGAATGCATCATCTATGTTCGGGACATTCTTAATCCTAGGGATTTCGTCTTCGTCTCCCCCAACGGAAGTTTCATCCATGCATGTCTCATCTCTGGAGATACCATCATCAACCCACATCTCTTCCCTCGAGGCGTCGTCAGCTTGGGAATTGGACTTCTTTCCTAAGTAGCTGAAAAGGTTCACACTACATTCTACTTCAGTATGCCGTCCAGATATAAATGATAGACGCATTTATGTGTCTAATTTGTCCTCAATGTTTCGTATCGTTAGTACTTGTTTTCGTCCTTATTATGGTGTTTTGTGTGTTTGTAGGTATTTTTTGGAAATAAATATTGATGGAAAATTCGGCTCAAAAAGTTGTTAAAGGCACCCCAGAGGACATATGTTATTCGGACTCCAGCAAC
>NW_020632230.1:563-1000 GCF_003573695.1 Papaver somniferum
GGCTCAAAAAGTTGTTAAAGGCACCCCAGAGGACATATGTTATTCAGACTCCAGCAATGGATGAGGGGCGACCACTGGATAAGGGGTGACTTTCTTCTCAAATTCAAATTTTCAAATTGGCGGGAAAATATTTTTATTCACTGTCAGATTTCAATCAAGGATTTGGAGGTGTTATAGGGAGATTAAATGGCTGAAAATTTATGGGATTGTTCCTGGGACATATACAAAGCTATTACAAGTGTTTTGGTCTATCAAATTTGGCTAAAAAATCCGTGAGAAGAAATCAAGGCAGCACGTGCATGAGAGGGACAGTTCACGGGATTACATGAGTTTTGGAGAATTTAAACGTGTTCTGCTCATGTATGATGACTCTAGAAACACTTTGGACCTTGAAAAAGATAAATGAGGAGATTTTGCAGCTGTAAAAACGCGTGAGA
>NW_020632231.1:0-424 GCF_003573695.1 Papaver somniferum
ATATCTTCTTTAAGAACAATTCTTCCTTCTTGAGCCCATTTCCAGCTTTTTGGACGTGCGCTCCATTCTTTGCGGCTTCCTTGCGTAATTTCTTCCGGCTTTTCACTACTCTTCAACTCTTTTCCGCTCCGCAAGTTATCCAGACTTTATTTATTACCTAAAAATGCAAAATTAAGTAAGAAAAATATTTATTCTTGAAAACAATGAAAATACAGAATATGGGATAAAATGTAGAATTACTGCACAAAAGATGAGTTAAATGCCAACAAAAAGGGATAAATGTATACAATATTTGGCACTCACCAATGTCATGTTGTGCAAACCTAGGGCCAAGCAGCCACACATGCCATTGGCACATGCCAAAGTGGCACTGGAAAACCTAGCATGCCATGCCGTGCAAACCTAGGGCCAAGCCGCCACACAT
>NW_020632232.1:0-444 GCF_003573695.1 Papaver somniferum
GCACAAGTTCAATTAAGAACTCTCCCCCATAATATGGCATTCCCGAAGGAACAACAAGAGCGACCTTAATTTCAAAAGAAAAGAAGGATTTCTTTGGACATAACAAATCACATACAAGTATGATTTTGAATCCAAAATACTCAATTAAATTAACCACAAGAGAACCCATGATTAATTCAATCGGAAATGCTCAACATAAGTGAACTTATGGAGACTCAAAAATACTAAATTATATTAATCACAAGAGAACCCATAATTAATCTAATCGGAATACATAACCAAATTAACCACAAAAAGTAATCAATTTAATTGGTCATGCTCGACATAAGAGAACTTACGGAGCAACAACTAAATAACCAAACGAGGATGATTAATTTAGTTGATCATGCTCGACATAAAGTACCTCACGGAGCAACAACTAAGCTAAGAATAACTCAGTCGATT
>NW_020632232.1:455-1000 GCF_003573695.1 Papaver somniferum
TAGTTGATCATGCTCGACATAAAGTACCTCATGGAGCAACAAATAAGCTAAGAATAACTCAGTCGATTGTGCTCAACAGAAGACACCTTATTGTAGATGGTGGATTTTCAACAAAGGTCAAAATCGTAAATGTTAGAGCACTGCTCGGTAAAACTCGCATGCGTTGCTATCTCAATCATGTTTGTCAATGTTAGTGATCAAAACTATAAGTCTTGATTTCTAGTCTCTTAGCTAAGTCTCGGACTAGGATAGTAAGTGTAGTTGAGCTCAAGAACTTCATGGCGATTCATCATACAAGAAGAAGATCTACTCAAGGAACCGATGGAACTTCTCGTTAAAAAGGTATGTGGAGACTTGAACTTATATGTCACTCAAAAGTCTATCTATTCTATCTCCTACTCTTTAAGACAAAAGTCGTATGCTATATATATAGACTAGATCATACACATTTGGTATTTCGAGCCGAGTATACCTCGCCTATCTATATCTCGAAATATATGTTGGTAAGATTTTCGCTTCGACCAAGTTTATCTTTACCTAGTGAC
>NW_020632233.1:0-426 GCF_003573695.1 Papaver somniferum
TCTTGAGAGTTCTTAGGGTTTCCAAAAACAAGAGTTTCCTTCTCCTGTTTACATACACATATATATTACTCTATATTGTGTCTCTCCATCCATAACAAAAATTATATGGAGAACTCTGCAAAATGTTAAGAGATTGTGCATCTTGATATGGAGGAAGACGCTCAAGGACGTAAGTCAATTCAAGAGCTAGTTCTAAAGAAGATGCTTGAAAGAAATGACCACAACTCCTGGATTGATGATTCTGTCAAGGATTTAATTCGTGTTCAGAACGATTCAAAGGTCGAGTTTGCAAATCTTCAACTGCAAATAAACCAACTCTTGGATGGTCAGGCCAAAATCCTTGCTAATCAGAATATTCTGATACAGAATCAAAAGAAGCTCATCATGAACTTCGCCAAGGCTAGACAGCTTGCTCGAGTTGTTGAT
>NW_020632233.1:437-1000 GCF_003573695.1 Papaver somniferum
AAAAGAAGCTCATCATGAACTTCGCCAAGGCTAGACAGCTTTCTCGAGTTGTTGATCGCAAAGTTCGTGTTCTAACTCATGAACATGGTGTGTCTACAGTCAAGAGAATAAAGGAAATCAGTGATACCTTCTTTGATGGATTCATTGAAAGATATGAGGTTCTCAACGAACTTTGATTTTCTCCTTTATTTTGCCTAGTAAATCTTCTATTTTCTTGTTTTGTTTAGAAGAATAACTAGAGTTTGGAATAGCCATTATTGTGATTTCACATAGCTATGTCCAACGTTTTCATCTTCATGTTTTTAGAATTATTGGTTTAAATTCTAAATTTGTTTGGAAGATGATTTTTGCAGTATTAATCTTTATGGTTTTATATATTGCAATATTGTTATGGGATATGTGTGTTTACGTCCGTGAACTATGATTGTCCCATACCTTGTCAAAAGTAAAGTCTTTCGTATGTCGATATGCATGTATTGATAAAAGAATGAATAGACTTTTGACAAATACAAAAGTTAAGCCTATTATGTCAATTATTGATGGAAGATAGGTTAAAATCTTTT
>NW_020632234.1:0-433 GCF_003573695.1 Papaver somniferum
TGGAGAAAAACCCCGGGACCTAGTCCAGATTGAACACACACTGTATTAAGCCGCTACAGACACTAGCCTACTCCAAACTAACTTCGGTCTGGACTGTAGTTGAACCCCAATCAATCTCACACTGATCCAAGGTACAATTATGCTCCTACGCCTCTGATCCCAGCAGGATACTGCGCACTTGATTCCCTTAGCTGATCTCACCCACAACTAAGAGTTGCTACGACCCAAAGTCGAAGACTTTAATAAACAAATCCGTATCACATAGAAAAGCCTACGATAATAGATAAATCCGTCTCCCACGAATATACCTACGAGTTTTGTTCCGTCTTTTGATAAATCAAGGTGAACAGGAACCAATCAATAATACCAGACTTATATTCCCGAAGAACAGCTTAGTATTATCAATCACCTCACAATAATCTTAATCGACGCA
>NW_020632234.1:633-1000 GCF_003573695.1 Papaver somniferum
ATAAATCAAGGTGAACAGGAACCAATCAATAATACCAGACTTATATTCCCGAAGAACAGCTCAGTATTATCAATCACCTCACAATAATCTTAATCGACGCAGCGAAAAAGATATTGCGGAATCACAAACGATGAGACGAAGTTTGTTTGTGATTAATTTTTATCTTGCATATCGGAGATATCAATCTCAAGCCAATTATTACAATTTTACTAGTACGATAGAAACAACAAGATCATATCACACAACTACGATAAAAGTAGTATCGGCCTGGCTTCACAATCCCAATGAAGTCTTTAAGTCGTTAACATGGTTTAGAAGAAGAAACCAAAGGTTAAACGAGAATCGACTCTAGCTTAGCACAACTAGT
>NW_020632235.1:0-248 GCF_003573695.1 Papaver somniferum
TAGCAATCTGTATGGACAAACTCCAATATACTTTTTATGAGAATCAACTAGACAGTCAGACTCAATCAATAAAAAGATATATCAAAGAGCTTATATCTCAATATCTCGATTTGATCTTTACTCAAGCAAATAGAAATCTGCGAGTCTTTATCAAGGAGAGATAACTTGGACGGTACCAAAGACCAATGTCTATGGATCATTCAACAACCAAAGGTTGGATTTCCAATTGATGATCACGAACGCACAAC
>NW_020632235.1:259-645 GCF_003573695.1 Papaver somniferum
ATCAATCAACAACCAAAGGTTGGATTTCCAATTGATGATCACGAACGCACAACCTGTATTATTTCAATTATATAAAATATAATGCGGAAAAGAAATAACACAGACACCAGAAATTTTGTTAACGAGGAAACCGCAAATGTAGAAAAACCTCGGGACCTAGTCCAGATTGAATACACATTGTATTAAGCCGCTACAGAAACTAGCCTGCTCCAAGCTAACTTCGGACTGGACTATAGTTGAACCCCTATCAATCTCCCACTGATACAAGGTACATTTGTACTCCTACGCCTCTGATCCCAGCAAGATACTGCGCACTTGATTCCCTTAGCTGATCTCACCCACAACCAAGAGTTGTTGTAACCCAAAATCACAGACTTGATAATAAA
>NW_020632235.1:681-1000 GCF_003573695.1 Papaver somniferum
AAAAGTCTATCAAAGGATAAATCTGTCTCCCACAGATAAACCCTAGGTTTTGTTCCGTCTTAAGATATAAAATCAAGGTGAACATGAACCAATTGATAATCCAGTCTTATATTCCCGAAGAACATCCTAGATTAATCAATCACCTCTCTACAATCCTTCCTGACTACACAAGCGGATTGTCGCGGAATCACAAACAGTGAGACGAAGATGTTTGTGACTTATTTATCTTTCCTATCGAAGAACTCTCACGATCTCAAGCCAATCAATCGATTGTACTCGTACGATAGAAGATGCAAGATCAGATCACACAACTACGATA
>NW_020632236.1:0-625 GCF_003573695.1 Papaver somniferum
TAGAAGTAGTATTTTCACACTCCTCGTGGGAACGACCTGTACTTGCCATTGTTCTACTAGTGAGACACTGTGCACTTGCAGTATTTTATTGTAGGTTTCCGAACCTACCAAGTTTTTGGCGCCGCTGCCGGGGAGTGGTAGCAAAATACTCTCTGATTGATATCTTTTTGTACATAATTTTTTTTTTTATCTTATTTTAGATTTCTTTTGGTTCTTTTTACGCAGTTTGTTTGACTTTTTTTTTAGGTACCTTAGTCTGAAGTGCGACGATTGGAAGCAGTACCTGGCAAAAAGAAACTATGCAATCGCAAATATTTTACAACAACCACTTGGAAGATCCATTAGATGTTTGCTTAGCTCATTTTGGGTATGATTTAAATGATGATAGTGTTATTTGTGAAGTCAATGCCTTGTTAGACTCTGTACCGCTGTTAGACACTAATAAATGGAAACCCAAACTAGAACCTCTAGTTATGCCCGAGTCTCGACTAGTTCCATCAGTCGAGAAAGCTCCGACCTTGACTCATCTTGATAATATTAATGATGAAACCGTTGAAAATGATAGTGAGTCTATAAGTCATTATATTATTGCTCCACTGAGCCCTTATTCAGCGAGTGAATTTGA
>NW_020632236.1:636-1000 GCF_003573695.1 Papaver somniferum
TCTATAAGTCATTATATTATTGCTCCATCGAGCCCTTATTCAGCGAGTGTATTTGAACCAATATCTGTCCTGCAAGTTATTTCGTCGGACTTAGAACCAGATTTAGGGAGTACAACAACTGTTCAATTCTTTAAACAATCTTTATTAATTACATGCGAACCTGATTTACTTCATATTCAAGGTTTAAATTATGTTTTGAATAAGATTGAATCCAGTTTTAGCTCTCTAGGTACTAATCATTCTTGCTGCAGGATCTTCTTTTCAGATGACCGGGTTGGTTGGGTTGATCCCCAACTTTTCAGACTCTCTATATATGATTGGCAGCTTACTTTGGGGTACCAACCTCATTTTTTTTTGAGATTAC
>NW_020632237.1:0-390 GCF_003573695.1 Papaver somniferum
CAAATAGCACATCTACTATCTTTATGTTTAGTGAACCTAGCAAGTCTATGTTTAGTAATAATGCAATCATGTAGGAATTTCCATATAAAATACTGAATTCTGGGAGGTAGCTTATATCTCCAAAAGGATTTCCAGCAGATGTCTAAGTTGTTCTTATTTGGCTTAGTAGCTAAGTTTTCATTCAAGATGGCATTGTAAGCAGATTTTATAGTAAACATTCCATTGCTGGAAGGCTCCCATCTTAGCTTATCTTTACCTGCAATAGGAATTCTTATGTCAGTAATCCTTTTAACAGTATCTTCATCAAACAAAGCATTCAAAATATCAGAATTCCAAGACTTAGAGTCTTGGTCAATGAGCTGATTCACAGTTTTCATATTAAAAGAGCTA
>NW_020632237.1:401-1000 GCF_003573695.1 Papaver somniferum
TTCAAAATATCAGAATTCCAAGACTTAGAGTCTTGGTCAATGAGCTGATTCAAAGTTTTCATTAAAAGAGCTAAAATGACTATCTGGAGGTCTGTGCATATTTGGAATCCAAGTATCTTTCCAAATTTGCACAGAAGTACCATCACCTATCTCCCATATGTAGTTTCTTTTAGTTATATTCAAACCTGTGCATATGCCTTTCCAAATCCAAGATCCCTGTTTGTTCACAATATCAGTTAAAGGATTAACAACATGAAAATATTTTTCCTTCATAATAACAGCCCATGGTTCATCTGGATTGGTAATCAATCATACAGTAATCTACTAAAGATAAATAAACTAAACCCATCCATTTTCATGTTCATCATTTCCAGAAAACATAAAAATTAAGCGTGAATCATTCATCACATAAAATGTCAACCTATCTATCAGCGTAAAAAGCATGCATCTAATGCAATACTTAAAAAATACGTAAACTAAAAGTTCACACATCAAAAACCTTGTTTAAAAAAGCAAAGAGCTTGTTAGATGAGCATTTATCCAAAAATCATCAGTTTTTCTTCAACTTTTTTGATGGTGGTGTCTTTGCATGCAATGGA
>NW_020632238.1:0-430 GCF_003573695.1 Papaver somniferum
CTGAAGCTCCGTGGTGGAAAGAAGTTTCAATTAGTGAAATGGATTCCATTCGAGAAAACATTACTTTTGAACTTATAGATTTACCTCCAGGGTCTAAGACCATAGGTTGTAAATGTATTTTCAAGAGAAAACGTAATATAAATGGAACTATTGAAAAATACAAGGCTAGGTTGGTAGCGAAAGGCTATAAACAGATAGAAGGTATAGATTTCTTTGATACATGTTCACCAGTGAGTAGAATTAGCTCCATTAGGATGTTAATTGCTATGACTTCTGTCCATAACCTAGAGATACATCATATGGATGTAAAGACAGCGTTTTTGAATGGTGAATTAGATGAAGAAATCTATATGGAACAACCCGAAGGATTTGTAGTTAAAGGTTGTGAAAAGAAAGTTTGTAAACTGAAGAAATCTTTGTATGGATTGAA
>NW_020632238.1:441-1000 GCF_003573695.1 Papaver somniferum
TATATGGAACAACCCGAAGGATTTGTAGTTAAAGGTTGTGAGAAGAAGGTTTGTAAACTGAAGAAATCTTTGTATGGATTGACACAAGCACCTAAACAGTGGCATGAGAAATTTGATCATGTGATGATTTCTAGTGGTTTTAGAATTAATGAATCTGATAAGTGTGTTTATACTAAACTTGTCAAGGATACCCGTGTGATTGTATGCTTGTATGTTGATGATATGCTTATACTAGGTACAAACATGGATATTATTAATACCACTAAGAAACTGTTGAATGAGAACTTTGACATGAAAGACTTAGGCCCCACTGATGTCATATTAGGGATGAAGATTAGAAAAACTTCTAATGGCTATAGTCTGAGTCAGTCTCATTATGTTGAATCCATACTTAAGAAATATAATCAGTTTGATTGTAAACCTGTTTGCACTCCATATGATTCTTCTTGCAAACTCATGAAGAATAAGGGTGTAGGTGTTAACCAACTTGAATACTCGAGACTCATAGGAAGTCTGATGTATTTGATGAATTGTATGAGACCAGACATTGCTTTTGTTA
>NW_020632239.1:0-200 GCF_003573695.1 Papaver somniferum
AATCTAGGCCTGGAGCTGTGTGCCTCTCAAGTCCTCTTGGACTATTTTGCATCTAAATACAATACTTTTGAGGAGCCATAGTTAGGATATGCATGTTTGCCCGTCCCTACCAAAGTTCACTTTGAGTTAGACCTTGTGCATGATGAACCCCCAAAACTGCGAGATTTTGTATCCAAAATTTTATCTGTTGAAAAATCCAG
>NW_020632239.1:400-675 GCF_003573695.1 Papaver somniferum
CTAGCTTGTTCTTTGGTTGGTTGGGATAGAAGGTGGAGGTTACATTAAGAAAGACAACCATCGAATTTAACTGGGTGCATCAAAAAGGGCTACCTCTTGCAAAGTGTCATGTAATTTTTTGCTTCTTTTTGCTTATGTATCAAAAGTGTTAGCATGTTAAAAAAAAAAATATATATATATATATATCAAAAAAAAAAATCAAGTATTTATCAATTTCATCCTCTCTTGTTCCAAAAATAAAAGAGAGTAGTCAATGTAAATAAGAGTCATGTAAA
>NW_020632239.1:875-1000 GCF_003573695.1 Papaver somniferum
CACACCATAGTACCTAATACCTATACCCATCAACCAAACACACCCCAACCTTCTTCTCCATCGACTTCACCTCCCCCATCCCTCTGCAGAGAAACAACCACCACCTTCTCCATCACCACCACCAA
>NW_020632240.1:0-489 GCF_003573695.1 Papaver somniferum
GTAAAGGATTTATTATCTTTAAGATAAGAATATCTTCTTGCCTTACAAACATGAAGTTTTGAAGAAAAAGGAAGTTATCTTGTATTAAACAAGAAAGATATCCTTAGAAGATTTTATCTTGGATTTTATTCTGCGAATTAAAGAAGATATGGGTTTAGTAAAGAAATATATAGAATAAAGAGAAGGAAAAATTTTGAAGATATTTTTAATTAAAAAGAAGAAGATTTTGGAGTTATGGAAGAATATATTTGAGTGATGTGTATTTGTGTGTATAAATAGAGAGCACATTTGGGGAGAGATAAGAAAATCAGTGTTTTATCATTGTTTCTCTTATTTCATCTTTGTAAACACCCTTTGAGCAATAAAAATGAATCTTGAGCGTGTTTCCAAGATGACGAGCTAATTCTCGCGCAACCAAGACAATGGATGAAGCTATCTATGCACGAATGATTGGTAACAATTTTATTTTCTCTAATTTATAATAATTTA
>NW_020632240.1:500-1000 GCF_003573695.1 Papaver somniferum
CAATGGATGAAGCTATCTATGCATGAATGATTGGTAACAATTTTATTTTCTCTAATTTACAATTTATAATTCATTCAATCACCGCTTTTGCGGAGTTCTAAATGTTCACATAATTTTCTTAATTACTTGTGATTCAATTTGATAGATTACACTTTGTTTAATTGATTGATAGTCTATTCTTAGGGAATACAATTAATATTTGGGAATATGTTTGATTATGTGTGAATTAAGAAATAAAGGACTTAAAGGATAGTTAGAGTTTTGAAACATATTTGGTATCGTTCATTCATGTGTAATAGTGGAATCTAGTGTCTTGGTTACTTTTAATATCTTGAAATCAATTTTGCAATAAGTTTTCTATTTTTAAGTTTTATAAGTCTAAAATCTTTTGCTTTCACAAGTCTCAACGAACTTATTACTACAACATCATTGAAAATATCATTAACCTCACATTAGGAGGCATAAGAATTCACGAAGTAAAAAAGTTTCAAAGAAAACTT
>NW_020632241.1:0-335 GCF_003573695.1 Papaver somniferum
AACCCAGTTTCAGAACACTTCCGAGAAAAAGATCTCTACCTTAGAGGAAGCTATCACTATGTTAGTAAGTAACCATGACATGCTATCAAAGAACCACATGAGCTTTCAACAAGAAACTAGGTAGGAATTGAAGAATACTTCCCAGAGTCTTGCCAAGTTAAAACTTCAAGTAGGACAAATAGCTAAGTTTATAAGTGAGAGAGAGGATGGAAGATTCCCTAGTCATACTGATCCTAACCCTAGAGGAGAGAAATCGTACAATCATGTGAATGCTGTCACAACCCTAAGAAGTGGAAAGAAAGTTGACAACAAGGTCGCCATGCCTGATAATGAAC
>NW_020632241.1:535-924 GCF_003573695.1 Papaver somniferum
TCTTCAGCAGACTCTTTTTCATACCACTGTTGTTGTTTCACAGCAGTAGATAGTTATCGTTTACAGCAGTCTTAAACTACCATACCCCTTTGTAACAGTGGCGCTGTAACACCATTACAGCATTGCAAATTTCTGTTTCATATTATATTCATCAATAAAAACACCTATTTTAGCCATGAATTCATCTTGTGAGTGTGTCTTTGGGATGAGGAGCTAAACCCATTAGCCGAGACGACAGAGGAAGCCATTGGTCCATATTGATTGGTATAAAAAAAATTTATTATTTATTTGCAATATTATTATTTGATTATTTGCATGGAATTGAATTTAAAATATTAGTTTTTATTGAATAGTTGTGAATTATTTTGATGAAGCATGCTGGGTTTTAA
>NW_020632242.1:0-393 GCF_003573695.1 Papaver somniferum
AAATGCAATTTACTAGACTTATTTCCATAGAACATATTAATTGTAAGTACAATACATTTTTCAAACTTTGTCTGTTAAAGATGAGTTTATCTAGTTTACAATTTAGTCTCAGAAATCAATTTCCGACTTATAATGAAATGTGTATACTTTTTTGAGTTAACGTATATAAAATTAAACATTTTTATGAACTCTTTCTTTTTGTGTTGGCTTTGTCTTTCTATTTGATTCAAAATAGATGAAATATGTTATGATTTGGATTAGTTCTGCATGGTCTTTCATCCTTCTTCTATTGTGAAATTTGACTTCCTTCATATATTCTTGAATCAACGTACATAGAAATGCAATTTTTACTAGACGTAATGCCTTAGAACATAATAATTGTGATTAAAATAC
>NW_020632243.1:0-327 GCF_003573695.1 Papaver somniferum
GGTGTGAGGCGGAGATAGCAAAGTTTGATGATCTGCGACACTGAGCCGTGGGATGTATAAATGATAGATCGATCTAACGGCTATACGTGAAGAGCTTGTAGCGACCGTTGGATTGTATAATACAACGAAATTAACGACGCAAGATGGATTTAGGTGCTGTAGTGTTAGACAGGAGCTTCAGACTTTGATGTACTGGCGATGTTGCGACCATTGGATTCAGATGTGTCCAATCTGACGGCTAGAAAGGGAAACGGGTATGGATATAGGAAATGGATCTGGGTGAGGGTTTTGGGCCTTGGATATGCCAAGCCCATATCTTCTTTAAGA
>NW_020632243.1:527-936 GCF_003573695.1 Papaver somniferum
TTTTTTTTTTTTTCTGAATATACATCGTTTTTTTTTTTTGAAACAAGGAAACACTTTTGATACAAAAGGAAAAAGAAACAAAAAATTACATGACACTTTGCAAGAGGTAGCCCTTTTTGATGCACCCAGTTAAATTCGATGGTTGTTTTTCTTAATGTAACCTCCACCTTCTATCCCAACCAACCAAAGAACAAGCTAGTCAAGTTTCGTTCAGTATTCTAAAGTGATTGGCAATCGTAACTTCCTATCAAACACCTTGAAGATCGAGGCCATACATGTATTGGTAGATCGTGCGCGTGCAAATTTCTTATCACTATGTGAATTGTGCTAGAATCAGGGTGCCTAAATATCTAGACTAAGACTCCTAATAAAAATACATATTTGCACAAGAGTCAACATTTCAAGGTAA
>NW_020632244.1:0-372 GCF_003573695.1 Papaver somniferum
TAATTCTTTCCATATTTTTAAACATTGAGGACAATGTTTAGTTTAGGTTTGGGGGTATAGAGTAGATACCATGATAATATGCCATAATTGAAAACAAGAACTCCCTCTTTTTGAAAAAATTGAAAAAATCCAAAAAAAAAAATTGAAAAATCAAAATAAAAAATAAAAAAATTAAAAAAAAAAAACATAAAAAATGGAGCTCATTTACCTTGAAATGTTGACTCTTGTGCAAATATGTAATTATTAGGAGTCTTAGTCTAGATATTTAGGCACCCTGATTCTAGCACAATTCACATAGTGATAAGAAATTTGCACGCGCACGATCTACCAATACATGTATAGCCTCGATCTTCAAGGTGTTTGATAGGAAGT
>NW_020632244.1:572-1000 GCF_003573695.1 Papaver somniferum
AATGGAGGAATTTAGTGCTCAACTGTGCTTGTGATTGATTGTGCTGTCAAAAGACAGTCAATGCTAGGAGTAAACAGTTGAGCAAGCTTCTTCTCCTTCCATTCCATTTTTGTATGCCCTGGAACATAGGCAGGCTTGAACCTTCACCTAGCTCCATTAGGGACAGGGATTTAACATAGAATTGCACCATCTGGCTAGGTCACAAGGTGGATTCATAACCGAGTTGTGTTGTTTCTCTGTTTTGTATCTGTAATTTTGCTCCCCTGCCATTGCCCTTGGCTTAGGCCTTGGTTTATCTCTTTGTCATTCTTTATGCCATTATCACCTTCACTATCATCATTGTTGTTTGCTGTTTGCTTATGCCATTGTTAATATGCACATGTAGATTACTGTTGTTTTATCATTGTATATATTGTCACATTGTATAT
>NW_020632245.1:0-605 GCF_003573695.1 Papaver somniferum
CGTTCAAGAAATGAATATCACACGATCACATCAAATTTAGACGTGTACTCATGTGTTTGGAGAGTGTTGAATCAATTCTACAGTGTGTAAGATCATGTTTGGAGTGTATATACATCATTTCAGCGCGTGGAGAGCTAATTAAAGGAAGAAAATATCCAAAAAAATATTTTCTCTTTAAACCGAGTAACGAGAGAATTATCTTGAGTTATGGCGTGATTAAATGAGGATGAGGAGTATAAATAGATTTCTGGTATCACAGAGAATGGGTGTCGAGAGTCTGGGGTCTGAGGAGAGCCATAGAAGAATAAATTTGAGTTTTCCCAAACTCGGTTTCTGTTGCTGATGATGATGATGAACATGAAGAACTCGAAGAACGGACCTGCACCAGCAGTCGTTTTTCTACAGTAACAACGACTCACACCTGTGGGTCGTACATCAGGCAGACTTATTTGCTACAGAGTTTGCGACACAGCTGCAGCAGTCTTATTTTATCACTGAGGGTCGTAGTTCTCTGGTTTGTAACAAATATAATTGTTACAAACCCGGTTTTATTGTATTTCTCATATTCTCATCATTTGTAAACCATTTTTGAGCATCAATGAAAT
>NW_020632245.1:682-1652 GCF_003573695.1 Papaver somniferum
TTTGAATGATTGTCTTAATTATTTGTTATTCAGTTTGATAGGTTATGCTTGGTTTAATCTCTTGATAATCTATGCTTAAGGTTTACAAATAATGTTTGAGAATCTGTATGATTGATAGTGAATTAAAGATAAAAGAGGACTTAAGAATTGAATAGAGTTTTGAAATATTTATCATTCAATTTTGCATAATAGTGGAATCTAGTGTCTTGGTTACCTCTCGCACCCATTGTTAATATTTTTGTATATATAATTTTATTAAATCTAAAATTCCATTTCCTTCACAAGTCTGAAACGAATCCTATTTACTACGACAATCACAATCAAAAAATATTAATCAACATCCTAGAGTTATCAATCACCTCACAACAATCTTAATCGTATGGTAGTGAAACAAGATGTTGCGGAATCACAAAAAATGAAACGAAGATGTTTGTGATTAGTTTTTATATCTTGCCTATCGGAGATATCAATCTCAAGCCAATCAATCTGATTGTACTCGTATGATAGAAGATGAAAGATCAGATCACACAACTACGATAAAAGTAGTATCAGTCTGGCTTCACAATCCCAATAAAGTTTTTAAGTTGTTAACCTGGTTTTAAAAGAAGAAAACAAAAGTTTAAAGGAGAATCGACTCTAGCACGCAAACTAGTATCACACGTAAAGTGCGGGGATTAGTTTTGCACAATACTAGATGTCTCCTTTATATAGTCTTTCAAATCAGGGTTTGCAATCAATGTTAGCTTAGTAACGAAGCATTTAATATTCACCGTTAGATGAAAACCTGATTTATATTCAAGCTAATATTTCTCAACCGTTAGATCGAAAACTTAGCTTGTTACACACACTTGACAATGCACGCTTCTAGGTTTGTTAACCGTACCCAAACGTATGCACTTGTTGGTTCAACAATAGTTAACCAAAAGGTTAGCCATATGAGCATTTCATATCAACCATGTTCTTCTTCACC
>NW_020632245.1:1663-2000 GCF_003573695.1 Papaver somniferum
ATAGTTAACCAAAAGGTTAGCCATTTGAGCATTTCATATTAACCATGTTTTTCTTCACCATAAGTAGTTCAAATGACTTCAAATGAACTAGTTAGAGAGTTGTTCAATTGCAAGGAAATCTTATATACTACACAAGACACAATTGAAGCAAAGATGATTTGATTCACTTGAATCGGTTCATGAACTTTTATAGCCACGTTTTGCAAACTGAATTCCTTAGTCTTTTTAAGTTTAAGTTCAGAAATCATCTTCAGATATATAAACTTCTCAAGTTCGCAGACTAGATTTGCAGATTTAAGTTACCGGGCAGAGTTTACAAACTCCAGCAGAAATTCTC
>NW_020632246.1:0-304 GCF_003573695.1 Papaver somniferum
ACCTATGTCCCATTGTGGTTCAGGTTCAGGTTCTATGAAAGGATCTTGATAGAATATTTTCATTGGATGCACTTCCTCATAGCTAAGATCCAACAGTTCAGGTTTAAAAGTCTGGAAAAACTCAATTAAAAATAATAACAACCTGAATAACTGGGGATCCTTAAAGTCAATCATATTTTACTTACACAGCTGACCACAAAGAGAGTGATGGTCTTCCTTAAACAGATGTGTCGACCCTAATCTCCTAAAGTAATTAGGTTTAGTCTCAAAACTTAATAATTGACACATCTGAAATTTATATGTT
>NW_020632246.1:504-834 GCF_003573695.1 Papaver somniferum
CCATTTCCTGATCACTATTCCTACATAAGTATGATTCTCCATCAACACTATCCTCATCATAATAACATGAAAAAGATCGAACTTTATCAAAACAAGTAGTGTTACCAATTCTAACCTTGTTCTCTTGATTATGTAAATAACTATCTTCATTCTCAAGGGTATTATTGGATACACTATATTGGCAATTCAAGTAATTTCGAGCAATTCTTTCGTTCGTCTCAGCTATCCGTTTGAGGTGGTCTTCTAAAGAAGGTTCACTCATTATTGTAGTTCTTTCGTCTATAATTATACTATTCATCTCAGCTAACTTACGCGTCGACTCAGCTAACT
>NW_020632247.1:0-1000 GCF_003573695.1 Papaver somniferum
TCCATACAAATTGCTAATCGAGATATTGGGTGAGGTTGTTAGATGATGAGTGCCAAATAATGTATATATTTATCCCTTTTTGTTGGCATTTTAACTCATCTTTTGTGCATTAATTCTACATTTTATCCCATATTCTGTATTTTCATTGTTTTCAAGAATAAATATTTTTCTTACTTAATTTTGCATTTTTAGGTAATAAATAAAGTCTGGATAACTTGCGGAGCGGAAAAGAGCTGAAGAGTGGTGAAAAGCCGGAAGAAATTACGCAAGGAAGCCGCAAAGAATGGTGCGCACAAGACCAAAAAGCTAGGAATGGGCTCAAGAAGGAAGAATTGTTCTTAAAGAAGATATGGGCTTGGCATACCCAAGGCCCAAAACCCTCACCCAAACCCATTTTCTATATCCAAGCCCGTCTCGGATTTCAGCCGTCAGATCGAAGCATTTCAGCATCCTACGGTCGCTCCTATGCCTGTGCATCAAATCCCGATGATTCCGCTAAACACTACAACACCTAACCTAATCTCGCACCGTAGACTTCGTTGTATTTTACATCCTACGGTCGCTACAAGCTGCTTTTTTCTTAGCCGTCCGATCCACCTACCATCTCCATATCCAGCGGCTTCAGCTCGCGGTACACCCATCTTGATACACCCGCCTAACACACTAATACTCGAACCCTATACCCTTCAGCCAAACGCACCTTACCCAAATTCTCATCTTCCTCCTTCGAGCAGTCGAGCTCTGCTCCTGCCATGTCCGCCACCTTACCCTGCCCCGCCTGCCACCACCTCAACCACCACCATCTCCTCTCAAATCAACCAAACACCATAACCCATCTCCACTACCATCATTACAACCTATCTAGCCACCTAATTTCCCATTTTTATACACGTTTTTCTCAAAACCCTAACGTGTGAAAAATTGGTAAATTAGGTGAGTTAGGAGAGCAATTGGAGGTATGGGAAGCAAGAGAAGACTAATTCTAAGCATGGGTTGAAGT
>NW_020632248.1:0-623 GCF_003573695.1 Papaver somniferum
TGAAAAGGTTTTTCATTCTGATTTTTTACTCAATAATAACTGAGAGGGGTTACCCTCCTTATATAGATTAGAGTTCCAACGGCTCTAATTTTTGAAAATATGGCCGTTGAGGTTTCTGAAAATATGGCCGTTGAGGTTTCGTATCAATGATGCACTACAATCGGTTGCTAACGATACACGTATTCCCTCCGAATAAAACATTCGGTGGATAATTTTTTTTGTAAAGTCCCGAATGTACGATGGCCCAAAAATCAGAATTTGGGAAAAACTGATACTTTTCAAATTTTGAACTTGAAATAATCGGAAGTTAACTTAGTTACCAAAACTTCCGAATATGGGGTGTCTAACCTTCTATATTGGCCCTTGGAACCACCTAGAGCCATGGCATGGTTTGTTTTGAACTTGTAATATTCGGAGGATAATTTTTTTTTTAAAGTTCCGAATGTACGATGGCCCAAAAATCAGAATTTGGGAAAAACTGATATTTTTCAAATTTTGAACTTGAAATAATCGGAAGTTAACTTAGTTACCCGAACTTCCGAATATGGGTTGTCTAACCTTCTATATTGGCCCTTGGAACCACCTAGAGCCATGGGATGGTTTGTTTTGAACTTGTAATATTC
>NW_020632248.1:816-1000 GCF_003573695.1 Papaver somniferum
CACACAAATCATTGTCATTTGAACTTGTCTAACTTAGTTACCCAAACAAATTTCCGAATGTACAACAAAAATCATTGTCATTTATCTGCTCTTCTTTACTTTACGACCGTGACTACCTCCCTGTCCTGCACGACCACGGGTTTGAGCACCTTCAGCGCTCGATGAAGCTCGAGTTCTTTTACCC
>NW_020632249.1:0-499 GCF_003573695.1 Papaver somniferum
TGTCCTGGCTGACATGTACTGGACGTAACTATAAGAATTTTCTCTTTGGTGGTCTATCCTACCAACTACCCGAATTACGGGAATGATATATTCCCTCCGTCTCAAATTAGTTGAGCTAATTGGTTTTAAATTTTATCTCATAAATAAATAAGTTATCTCATTATTATTATTTTTTGACACAAAAAAGGCAAGTTTTATTAGAATCCAATACATCACTAAGAAAGTAATGGCATTGGTGGAAGCAAAATACAAAGATTATTCCAAAAAAAAAACATAGACTCAATGAACAACAGCCTCCCGGTTATGAAGAACCATGTCCAGGATGATTCCTTTAAATATTTGAGTACCCACACACCAATTATAAATCAAAATTTTGATACCATCTTCAAGTTACTTGTTGAGTTATCTACCATTAAAAACTCTTGAGTTTCTTTCAAGCCAAACAACCCATCAGATTGCAAATGGGAATATGTCCCAAATCCTAGTTTTCAAACTTAAA
>NW_020632249.1:510-1000 GCF_003573695.1 Papaver somniferum
CTCAAAGAACCAATCAGTTAGTTCTTCAATACGAAAATTTCCAGAGAAGTTGGGAATATCAGCTTTTAGTTTATATTCTGGTAAAGAACTGTAAGGGTTGTGACCAGTTTTTAAACGTCGTTCTTCAATCCAATTCTTCTCTAGATCGTTCTCACGTTCATCTTCATCATCACTGTCAAGTGCAGGAGAAACTATCTTCTTCTTTGAATGACCTATGAAACCTTCATACGGTTTCTTAAGGTTTAAAGTACGCAATACATCTTCAGGTACTTCATCATTCTGTAAAAACTGAAGTATATCTTCCTTAGTTTTTCCTTCAAAGTCTACAAGCTCAGGCATATCCAAATCTAGATTTATATGTTTTGCAACCTTCAAAAGTTGATTCTGCATGGTTTCAAGCTTGGTATCTCTTAACCCTAATTTGTCCTCCATGGACTTCTCAAGAGCTTCAGTAATGTTTTTTGCCAAAATCTCGGTATGAGATTTGATG
>NW_020632250.1:0-423 GCF_003573695.1 Papaver somniferum
TTAAAATCTGGGAGCAAGTAAAATTTTTTAATTTTTCATTTCATTTTTCATTTCATTTTTTTTTTTTTTAAAATTACAACTTGAACTGTTGTCTCAATTTAATTGGACTTGAAGCCCATAACGCATTTGTCCAAAGTTCAAAAGTTCAAGCAATTAAAACAAACTCAAAAAGAAAATTAAACAAGCCCACAAAAGAAAGAAATAAGAAAAAAAATACACAAGAAAATAAAAATAAAAATTATTACAATCCCAAAATAAAAATAAATTAATTATTACAAGCCCAAATTAAAAATAAATAAGTTATTACAAACCCAAATTGAATTTTAATGAGGCCCAGTTGGGTTAGCTCATTGGTTAGGCTTACTTGTGAAGCACAGCCCAGCTGTTCAGTTTGGTTGCAAAAGCCCAGTTGGGCTTTGGATC
>NW_020632250.1:434-847 GCF_003573695.1 Papaver somniferum
GACTTGAAGCCCATAACGCATTTGTCCAAAGTTCAAAAGTTCAAGCAATTAAAACAAACTCAAAAAGAAAATTAAACAAGCCCACAAAAGAAAGAAATAAAAAAAAAATATATAAAAGAAAATAAAAATTATTACAATCCCAAAATAAAAATAAATTAATTATTACAAGCCCAAATTAAAAATAAATAAGTTATTACAAACCCAAATTGAATTTTAATGAGGCCCAGTTGGGTTAGCTCATTGGTTAGGCTTACTTGTGAAGCACAGCCCAGCTGTTCAGTTTGGTTGCAAAAGCCCAGTTGGGCTTTGGATCATCCTAAGCTTTGGCTTCAACACTCAAGGCCCAGTTGGGCTTGGTTCAATTTCTTCTCCTTCTGCAGCTTACAGCCCAGTTGGGCTTTATCTTACACCAG
>NW_020632250.1:858-1000 GCF_003573695.1 Papaver somniferum
AGTGGAAGCAACAGCAACAGCAGGCTTGGAGCAGCAGCAGCAGCAGCTTAGGGGAGGCTGGCAGGTTGCAGGGAAAGCACAAGAGAGGAGCTGCAGGCAAGCAGCACAAGGCAACTGGCAGGAAAGGTAGTGGAAGGCGCAG
>NW_020632251.1:0-186 GCF_003573695.1 Papaver somniferum
ATACATCTTTCGTAAATAACAAAAGGAAACAAAAGATTACATGACATTTTGCAAGAGGTATCCCTTTTTGATGCACCCAGTTAAATTCGATGGTTGTTTTTCTTAATGTAACCTCCACCTTCTATCCCAACCAACCAAAGAACAAGCTAGTCAAGTTTCGTTCAGTATTCTAAAGTGATTGGCAAT
>NW_020632251.1:386-556 GCF_003573695.1 Papaver somniferum
GGAGAGCAGGAGCTGTTCATGCAGACAAGGTAAAGCAGGCTCTAGGCATACATGGCACTAAATCACACAGGACCAAGGATGGCATTTACAATGACATGTACAAAGAAAAAGTGACAATGGTATATACATGGAAGCAACACAGGGCAAAAGGATGCAAATTTACAATGGCA
>NW_020632251.1:756-1000 GCF_003573695.1 Papaver somniferum
GACCGTTGGATTATACAATACAACAAAATTAACGACACCAGATGGAGTTAGGTGTTGTAGTGTTAAGCGGAAGTATCGAGGTTTGATGCGCAGGCAAAGAAGCGATCGTTGGATTCAACTAAAATCTAATCTGAAGGCTTGGAATTTAAGCGCTGTGGTGTTTTGCAGAGACTTCAGATTTTGATGCTCTACGAAGGAGCGACCGTATGATTTCGATGTAGTCCCATCTAACGGCTGAGAATGG
>NW_020632252.1:0-510 GCF_003573695.1 Papaver somniferum
TTATCAAATCTCCTTCGTCTCGAGGAAACTCCTCGGTTTCATGGTATTTTCATAAATTCGTTAAAAATAATATAAAATTAAGAAAAGAAGTGTGGGGCGTGACCGTTGGCCAATCGGCCATACCCTGGTCCCAGCCGGCCCCACACCTCACGGTTCCTCATTATTTTATTATTATTATTATTATTATTTCTCTAATTTCATGAAAAAACTCCTTGATTTCATGGTATTTTGCACAAATCATCAAATAATAAATAAATTTACGAAAACTTGTGGGACCGGGCCACTAGCCGGCCGTCCATGCCCTAGCCGGTCCCACACTCCTCTAGTTTATTTATCTTATTTTATTTTTCCTTGAATTCATCAAATTCCTTGATTTCATGGTATTTCTCTCAAATTAGGAAAAATTCCCTCAAATCATGAAAAATACTTAAAAAATATAAAAAATTATGAAAACTCGTGGGACCGGGCCCCTAGCCGGCCGGCCACGCCCCCACGGTCCCACATGCCCGT
>NW_020632252.1:521-886 GCF_003573695.1 Papaver somniferum
CACCGGGCCCCTAGCCGGCTGGCCACGCCCTCACGGTCTCACACGCCCATGTTTTTATTATTTTAATATTTTTTGCTTCCTTGAACTCATGGAAACTCCCTAAATTCAACAAATTTCTTAAAATTCATGAATTCTTTATAAAATCATCAAAAATATTATAAAATTAAGGAAAATGGCACCACGGGACCGTGGTCATGACCGGCCGACCATGCCTTGGCCTCGGCGGTCCCACGCCTTTTTATTCCTTATTTTATAATTATTTTCCATCATCTCATGGTGTTTTCCTCAGTTTCGTCGAAACCCTAATTTTGGCATATTTTCTCGAATGGATGCTCAATTGCACACCAGAAAATATCAAAATTCTC
>NW_020632253.1:0-428 GCF_003573695.1 Papaver somniferum
AAATGCAATTTTTACAAGACGTATTGCCTTAGAACATATTAATTGTAATTACAATACATTTTTCAAACTTTTTCATTTAAAGAAGAGTTTATCTAGTTTACAATTTAGTCTCGGAAATAAATTTCCGACCTATAACGAAATGTGTAGACTTTTTTGAGTTAACGTATATAAAATTCAACATTTTTATGAACTCTTTCTTTTTATGTTGGCTTTATCTTTCTATTTGATTCAAATAGATGAAATTTGTTAGGATTTGGATTAGTTCTGCATGGTATTTCATCCTTCTTCTATTGTGCAATTTGCCGTCCTTCATATTTTCTTGAATCAACGTACATAAAAATGCAGTTTTTACTAGGTGTAATGCCTTAGAACATATTATTTGTGTACAATACATTTTTCAAATTTTTCTGTTAAAGATGAGTTATCTA
>NW_020632254.1:0-464 GCF_003573695.1 Papaver somniferum
ACTCAGCTAACTTCCTGAGGGACTCTTCTAAAGGAGGAATAGGAACATATGAATCATAAAAAGGACTATTTTTCAATAGTTTGATTGTATCCTCTAGAGACGAAGAACTAGTACTATAATCTTCTTGCTCGTAAGACTGATGCACGTGTGGATAGTAATTGGGCTCACCAGGGTATGACCCATAACCTTCTAAAGGTTGGCGTTCCCAACCACTATTCACACTATGGTCATAAAAAGAGTGATGTCCATATTGTTCAGTTGGACATTCATATTCATTGTGATGGCTATTATAATACCAGTTTGACATCCTAACTGCAAGGGAATTCTACACAAGCACAAACAAGGCTGACTCGACCACAACAAACCTATTTTATCTAGCAAACAAAAAGCATTATGGCTCCCTTAGATTGTTTCTAGACCAGTTTCTAATCCTTCGAAAGGGAATTCGTTAAAATTTCAGCAAA
>NW_020632254.1:475-1000 GCF_003573695.1 Papaver somniferum
CTTAGATTGTTTCTAGACCAGCTTCTAATCCTTCGAAAGGGAATTCGTTACAATTTGAGCAAACCCCTCTGGAATCAATCCGAGTTAAAGTAAGTTGAATTGAGGCGAGGGAAGCTCAGTGGAGCTTTGATACCCAAGGCCTCACCGGAATTACAAGGCGGCGCAGTCACGCATTCAACTCACAGAAACCATCATGAAATTCGAAGTATGCTTAAAAGAGTGACCAATATTTTTCGAATGACTTTCCTATTAAGCTCATTACCCTATCAGTCTCGTTCTAGTCAGTATGTTAAGCTTAGGTTCGCGTAAGTTACGTGTTCCTAAGGCGGTCAATAAGGAAACGGTGATGAAATCCGAGTCCTTATCTTGATTTGGCCAGGCCTTGCCCTTTACTAGAAAATTAAATCTGATTTCAGGTCCTCAACATATATGCATACAAAATCATCCAGTAAACCCGCTGATAGGGGATTCGCGGGTGTTTAGAATTCTTACCTCCCGTTCCAGACGGGGGATGAACCGTTGAAG
>NW_020632255.1:0-434 GCF_003573695.1 Papaver somniferum
AGTGCCGCCACACCAATTGAAGGTTTTTAATGTGAACCACACTGGGGACTGGAGAGAGCCGTACATTAGCTATCTCCGTGACGGGGCAACTCCCACTAATCAAAAGGATGTTGTCAAGATAAAGCAAAAAACCAAGCGGTTCGTATTTCACGAAGGGATTCTGTATCGCAAGATCTTCGGAGGTGATCTATTGCGATGCCTGGATGAGGTAGAAATCCCAATCATGCCGAAGGAAACGCACGAAGGGGAACATCAAGGGAATAGGAAATTGTTTCTCCAGATACACGAGAAATACTATTAGCCGACCATGGAGGATGACGCAGCCGCTTTCGTTCAAAGCTGCCACAAATGTCAAATTCATGGGAACCTTGTTCACGCTCCTTCCACCCCTTTACACTCGATAAGCAGTCCATGGCCATTTTACAGCTGGGGAC
>NW_020632255.1:445-1000 GCF_003573695.1 Papaver somniferum
TCATGGGAACCTTGTTCACGCTCCTTCCACCCCTTTACACTCGATAAGCAGTCCATGGCCATTTTACAACTGGGGACTGGACATTATAGGGAAAATCAATCCGCCGTCATTAAAGCAGCACGAGTACATCATAACCGCGACAGAATACTTCACTAAATGGGTAGAAGCCATTCCTCTACGAGGGATTACAGGAGCAACGATTGCGTCTTTCATTAAAGAACATATCATTTGTCGCTTCGGTGTGCCAAAGCATATCATCACTGATAACGACACTCCCTTCGCCAACAAACAGGTACGAGAGTTACTTGAAGAGTATGGAATTAAACAGGTCTTCTCCACTATCTACTATCCTCAAGGAAACGGACAAGCGGAGAGTACCAACAAGACGCTAATCCGGATCATCAGTCGAACAGTGCATGACAATCCTAGAGAATGGCATGACCAGTTACCAATGGTGCTATGGGCATATCGAACGTCACCCAGAAGCTCCATTGGAGTTTCTCCATACTCACTTGTTTACGGTGCAAACGCAATTCTCCCAGCAGAGATCAAAAT
>NW_020632256.1:0-262 GCF_003573695.1 Papaver somniferum
TTAGTAATTAGGTTACCCCTTATCCAAAATCGAGGGTCCGTATAGCAAATGTCCTCCCAGGTGCCTTTAACAACTTTTCGAGCCAATTTCGCCGCAAAAGCTTATTTCTCCAAAATACCTATAAGGACATAAAATAACCAAAATAAGTACAAAATCGAGCACTAAAAATATATACAATTGAGATAAAAATAGACACATAAATGCGTCAATCAAATACCCCCAAACTTATTATTTGCTAGTCCTCGAGCAAAATAAAATAAAA
>NW_020632256.1:462-888 GCF_003573695.1 Papaver somniferum
TACGCCTCTGATCCCAGCAGGATACTGCGCACTTGATTCCCTTAGCTGATCTCACCCAAAACCAAGAGTTGCTGCAACCCAAAATCGCAGACTTGATAATAAACAAATCTGTATCAAACATAAAAGTCTATCAAAGAATAAATCTGTCTCCCACAGATAAACCATAGGTTTTGTTCCGTCTTTTGATATAAAATCAAGGTGAACAGGAACCAATTGATAATCCGGTCTTATATTCCCGAAGAACATCCTAGATTAATCAATCACGTCTCTACAATCCTTCCTGACTACACAAGCGGATTGTCGAGGAATCACAAACAGTGAGACGAAGATGTTTGTAACTTCTTTATCTTGCCTATCGGAGAACTCTCACGATCTCAAGCCAATCAATCGATTGTACTCGTACGATAGAAGATGCAAGATCAGATC
>NW_020632256.1:899-1000 GCF_003573695.1 Papaver somniferum
TCTCAAGCCAATCAATCGATTGTACTCGTATGATAGAAGATGCAAGATCAGATCACACAACTACGATAAAATAGTATCGGTCTGGCTTCACAATCCCAATG
>NW_020632257.1:0-327 GCF_003573695.1 Papaver somniferum
CCTAAGAACAAATCATAAGAACAAAACATAACATAAACATGAACATGAGCTTGATGTAAATTGTAACAATCACACAATCAAATTCAATACATGTTGGAGTTCTGAACAGCTAAAATTAACAATGCATTTGAATTGAGAATCATGGAATTGAAAAGATTGATAACCCTCAAAGCTAACAGTTCATGGAAATAACAAAAGTAAACTATTGATGCTCTGGCTAATCCAGGCATAGCTCTACAACAACACCCACAAGTCCTATTTATACCCAATTTACATAATTAGGGTTTACAATTTTCCCCCAAATTCAAAACAGGGCAGTTAGGGTTT
>NW_020632257.1:527-754 GCF_003573695.1 Papaver somniferum
TTTCCATTGGCACGGTGGTGCGGCTGGCATGGTTTGCCATTGGCATGCCTTGGCGCGGAGATGTGGCTGGCATGGTTTTCCATTGGCACGGTGGTGTGGCTGGCATGGTTGGCATGCCTTGGCGCGGAGACGTGGCTGGCATGGTTGGCATGCCTTGGCGCGGAGACGTGGCTGTCATGGTTTGCCATTGGCACGGTGGCGTGAGAATTAGGGTTTGGTATGTACGA
>NW_020632258.1:0-395 GCF_003573695.1 Papaver somniferum
TTTTCGGATCTTAGTTAGACTTATCAAATGTGAAGGTTTCGGTTATTCAAGTCTAACATAATGCCTTAACAAGAATTACTAGTTAACTAACCTAGTATTTGTCTTGTTTAAAAGTGAAAGGTCTATGTTATTTTTGAGAATAATTAGAGCCTGATGAGAAAAATAAAGTTAATTCTGATCTTTATTATGGTCTTATCAAACAAGCGATTGTATTTGTACAATCGGTTTAGCAAAAGAACTAAGGTGCTTAGTCGATTTTTGATGTGCTAAACTATTAGGGAAAATTGCTTCGGGCAATTGTTTCCTAGATAACATGTTAAAACCAAATTACTTGTAGTTTCGGTTTTGATATTGGTTATCTAAAATGGTGTGTAAAACCCTCGTGCTCAACTCTT
>NW_020632258.1:406-1000 GCF_003573695.1 Papaver somniferum
GCTTGTAGTTTCTGTTTTGATATTGGTTATCTAAAATGATGTGTAAAACCCTCGTGCTCAACTCTTATAAGTTTTCAAATTCTCTTTGTGAGATTTGTAAGATCCTTTCGGTTTGTCCTTTATTTTTTCGTTTCTTTGTCATTTTGTGACAAAAAGGGGGAGAAATATATGGAGTAAACAAGTGATATTGACTTGTTGTGATTTGCTATCACTAAGGGAAAGGACATTTGTGCTAAAACGTTTATTCTAACGAAAAGAGTGAAAACATAGACTAAGGGGGAGTCACATACCATATGATATGTAGTTATGAGGAACTACATGGAAATAACAAAAACGTGCGGATTGAAAATCTACCTATCTTACCTTTAGGGGGAGTATTATCTTTGTTATTATAATGTCAGCAACGGCATTTAAGGATTGAATTTAATGCAGGTTTTGTGTTTTTGAACTTGGAATCAAGCGTATATGTATAAAGAATTTTTGCAATTTGTTTATCCATATGATGTAAGAGTTTTGTCACTAAATTTAACAAAGGGGGAGATTGTTAGAGCATAGATCGGTTGAACCCACCAAGCGTTAGTATGTCAAGTTTGG
>NW_020632259.1:0-465 GCF_003573695.1 Papaver somniferum
ACTGATAGGGCTCACGAGTATCATGATTTTTTAAGGCGTCGAGCTCTAAACTTTCTTTTGCGCGAATCATCTCCTCCTCGTGATCTGACTGTCCAAGATCTTCGGGAACTCCATGCGTCTGGCAGGATCAAGCTTGACGATGTTGTGGCTGCTGAGCATCGCCTTGTTCCCGCTAACAAAGGTCGCTCGGATCCTGTGGTGACTTCTTGGGCCCCGCCCGAAGGTTATGAACCTGTGAAGCCAAAGAAGGGGTTGTTCTCCGATCGAAAACCCCCCCGACTGAATGTGAAGACGTCTGCTAGTCCTTTACCCCCCCCCCCCCCCCAAGGTACTCGCTATTTCCTTCACCTTGAATTTTCCTGTTATTCATCATGTTTCCACGCTTTATTTTGATTGAGATGGATGGCGGAAATCACTTCCCCAGGGAGCCCCTCCTTCCAATCGCCTAGGGTGGAAAGCCCCTTC
>NW_020632259.1:476-1000 GCF_003573695.1 Papaver somniferum
TCACTTCCCCAGGGATCCCCTCCTTCCAATCGCCTAGGGTGGAAAGCCCCTTCTTACGTGATAGAGGAATACTTAAATATGCCCGAGTGTGATTGGACGGAGAGCAGTTTGAAGAAAAAGGCTAGGCGAGAGGCGAATCAGTCTTCTGCTCCGCGTCCTTGTTCCTCTGATAATATTGCGCCTTTTCAGCCTCGTCAAAGCCATCGGAGGAGCGCGTCACAGCCTCCGAGGAATGCGAGCGGCAGTCCAACTCCTTCATTTGTAGACCAATTGAGAGATTTGGGAGTTATCCTTCCTTAAGGGGATGGCTGGGTGTCATCGCTCCTTCACATATCGTCGATTCACCCTCTTATGGATGAAACCGTTCGTGGACAGGGTGAACTTCCGGTGTCTCCCAGTGTCGTTCTGCAATCAATGAGTCCTTCTGGGTCTAGTCGATCAATTTTTGGTGGGTCCTCATCCCACGTGGCGTTAGACGTCAATGATTCTGCATGTAGTTTCTTATTTAATACGTGTATTTCTTT
>NW_020632260.1:0-300 GCF_003573695.1 Papaver somniferum
TTCAAATCCAAATAATTTTTATGATTATTCACCTATTCAAAAGGACGAGGATTTGATTAGGGATACCACCGTTTTAGACGATGTAGTTTTTCCTTTTGATTACGAAGCCGATAATGCTTTAGAGGAACGGGTTTATTCCGAAAATGTTGTTTTAGAGTCTAGAGACTTAGAAACAATAATCTTAGACGAAGAAAATGAACTCGTAGAGCTATTAAATATGAGTAAGGATGCGTCGCTTGAGTATAACCTCGAAGGAGCAATTGACTATTTTCAGGATTCCAATGATCTAGAAATTAGGGA
>NW_020632260.1:500-719 GCF_003573695.1 Papaver somniferum
TTAATCAGGAAACTAATTAAGGGCATGCTAGTCTTGTTCACTTTCTTGGTTCATTGCAGTTTCCTTTGGTCAGCTCTATTTAGTTTTGAAGACCCACGGTTATTTCGACTATTACTTTATGGTTCGAGTTGACTAATCCTTTCTTAAGTCTAGCTGAAGACTTTAAACTTAGAACTTATTGGGAGGTATCCCATGCTCATGCAACACGGTAATATATTT
>NW_020632261.1:0-448 GCF_003573695.1 Papaver somniferum
AGCGCTTTTGTCCAGAAATTTACACATTTCAATTACCTTTTGGAGAGATGGCAATCACTCTTGATGAGGCTAGTAAGATTACATGCCTTAAAGCAAGGGGTGTAAATGTGGATGCTGGTTTTTATGACATGAGTTGGGATGCGCTATACAATTTATACCGAGAATGCCTTGGTTGGGGTTCATACAAAATTGAGTTGGAGTTTTGTCGATCAGTTAAAGATGTTGATACCGTTTGCATACTGATCGCTGTCGTATGCGTCAAAAATAATTCACTTTCTCACTCAACTAGATATAAATATAGTATGTGATAAGAAAGAGTTCGTTCCCACAGAGAGGCTTTTGTTGTTATCAATTTTCAGTTTCTTAGTAACCAAAGGGGGGGGGGGGTGTTTTATCTAAATAAACAAAGTAATAAAATAATTTGAATAATCAATAAGGAGGAGATATT
>NW_020632261.1:459-1000 GCF_003573695.1 Papaver somniferum
ATCTAAATAAACAAAGTAATAAAATAATTTGAATAATCAATAAGGAGGAGATATTGGTCATGGGATTGTATCATTCACAAACATGTATTTTCATCAATGACTAGAATTGGAATTTTAATCTCTTAACCAATAATTGAGTTTAGTTACTCATAATAATGAAGTTCATCATAATCATATTCATAAAATAATTGAAGAAGATGAAAAGTAAAACGAAAGCAAACCCTAGTTATAGCTATCTCCAAAGCTCCAAGAATAATACGTGATTTTTCAAAGTTGTAGAAAATTTTTTCTTTTTGTAGCTTTTCTCCCTTCCAAAACTAGGTCAAGTCTTCAAAATCCCATATCCAAAGCGGTCCACCAAGCCCATGTGTGTGAAGAACCCACGTAGAAAATATATCCAAAAATTATCGACGAAAATCGGCCGGAAACTCGCCGGGAAAGTGGTCGTAAAACATCCCAGGTGACCGGCAAAGTCCACCCGGTCACCGGTCAACTAGGCCGGGTCAACGAGTCAACTCGGTCAGACTCAGTAGTCAGACCG
>NW_020632262.1:0-369 GCF_003573695.1 Papaver somniferum
CACCAAACGCATGGCAACTTGCGGCCCAAGGCCAAAAATCACGGTTTGCACCAAACCCTAAGTTCGGCCGCGCCTATATTATGCCAAAGCCATGCCGGCTATAAACCATGCCGCTAGCTTCCAAACGAGAGGTTGTAACAATCAATGGCCACCCTTCCATCTGAGATGCGGATTTCAGCCGTCCAAGTTCACCACCAAACGCATGGCAACTTGCGGCCCAAAGCCAAACATCACGGTTTGCACCAAACCCTAATTTTGGCCGCGCCTACACTATGCCAAAGCCATGTCGGACCTAAACCATGCCGCTGGCTGCCAAACAAAGGGTTGCAACAATCAACGACCACCCTTCCATATGAGATGCGGATCTCA
>NW_020632262.1:380-1000 GCF_003573695.1 Papaver somniferum
AACCATGCCGCTAGCTGCCAAACGAAGGGTTGCAACAATCAACGACCACCCTTCCATCTGAGATGCGGATCTCAGCCGTCCAAGTTCGCCACCAAATGCATGACAACTTGCGGCCCAAGACCAAACATTACGATTTGCACCAAACCTTAATTTTGGCCGCGCCTACACTATGCCAAAGCCATGTCGCTGGCTGCTAAACGAAGGGTTGCAACAATCAACGACCACCCTTCCATCTGAGATGCATATCTTAGCCGTCCAAGTTCGCCATCAAACGCATGGCAACTTGCGGCCCAAGGCCAAACATCACGGTTTGCACCAAACCCCAATTTTGGCCGCGCCTACACTATGCCAAAGCCATGACGGCCCTAAACCATGTCGTTGGCTGCCAAAACGAAGGGTTGCAAAGATCAACGACCACCCTTCCATCTGAGACGCAGATCTTAGCCGTCCAAGGTCACCAACCAACGCATGGTAACCTTTGGCCCAACGCCAAAATTCTAGTTTTGGCCACGCCTAAACCGCGCCAAGGCATGCCGACCATGCCACATGTGCCAATGGCATGTCGTGCCAGCCACCTTGGCGCGCCTAAACCATTCATGTCGGCCTTCCCTTTACGGCTG
>NW_020632263.1:0-474 GCF_003573695.1 Papaver somniferum
AGGATCTACTTTGGCAAAACAAGAGTCGATGTTTTATTTATTTATTGAGCGATAATTGTTGAGAATAAATAATTGATCCCTATGATATGAATGCGGTGGAGTCCTATTCTCAGTAACTCTCTCTTTTATTACTTTTATTAAACCTTTAAATTTAATCTTCACAAGTCTTAGAGTTCGAATCTATTTACTACAGCAATTAAAAATCATATCATTTTGGCGCCGCCGACGCGGATTTGTTTTTAGATTAATGTTTTTAGGTTTATTTTTTTTAAATTTTGTACAGTATTTTCATTTTTTTAGATTTTATTTTTTCCTTTTTATGCGTTTCTTTTTGTATTTCTTTTCAGGGACATTTTGAGGATGATGACTTCTTATTGAGGAGACGTCACCTACGATGACGCTGGCGGAATATAAGCGTAGAAAGTTAAATTATCAGGAAACCTCATCTGAAATGACGCTTGCTGAATATAAACG
>NW_020632263.1:485-1000 GCF_003573695.1 Papaver somniferum
ATAAGCGTAGAAAGTCAAATTATCAGGAAACCTCATCTGAGATGACGCTTGCTGAATATAAGCGTAGGCAATGGTATGGAGTTTCTGCTCCACATGAGGTAAGTGAAGAATCTCCTCTAGAGATATATGAGAAGTATTATAAACACACACCACCTAGTTTGGAACAAAAACTGAGAATATTGGAATGCCAAAAATTATTTAATGATGATGATGATTAGTCTTGTAGTGACTCTCGGTTCCAGACAGAATTTGTAGATGACCATGTGGATGATTGTGTAGATGATTTTCCTAATTCCATAGATGAATCTATCTCACAAGATAATTCACTGAACTTAGAGGTTGTTTCTAGACCCGTAGACTTCCAAAAGTTACCTAATTTAGGGTTAGAATTGTGTGCTTCTAAAATTTTATTGGAGTACTTTGCATCTAAATACCCAGAGGACTTGCCTATTCCTGATACAGTGCATCAGCCGATTGATAATTCCCCAGTCTCAATAGAATCCCCATATTTTGTT
>NW_020632264.1:0-1904 GCF_003573695.1 Papaver somniferum
TCCTCTTTCTGCTCACAAGAAAATTAAACATGTTCTTACCTTTTAATATAAGAATGGTAAAAGAATCCACAGAAATAGATAGATTGCAAAAAAAAAAAAAAAAAAAAAAAAAAAAAAAAAAAAAAAAAAAAAAAAAAAAAAAAAAAAAAAAAAAAAAAAAAAAAAAAAAAAAAAAAATTGAAGCATTTAAATTGCAATGGTGGGATTCATTTGATAATTATAAATAAAATATTATGCTTCAATAAATAAATAAATATTGGAACAAGAGTTTTTTTTAAAAGAAAACTCTAAAGTATTTTTATTTCTGCATTTAAAATCATTGATTGATTTTAAAATTTTAACAACAATTACCTGTTTGCGGCGTTCCATGCCGTTTGCAGGAGAGGAAGAAGGTGGCGGAGGATATTTTAGAAAAATTTACAATACGATTTTGAATCTGATAAAAATAATGAATGAAGAAAGGAACGAGAAAATTGAGATTTGGATAGTTTTGTTTTGCATGTACTCCTTTTTTGACGGATAACCATGAGACGTATTTAGTACACGATCCTTCTCGTTTCTCGTTTAAATGTTTGATCACAGACCAGTGCAGTGACATGCATGCATTGTATCTAAGCTTGTCCGAAAAAATATGCTCATCTATCACTAGAACTGCCCTAAAATGAACAATTTAAAACAAGCAGAATCAAAAATATTTCCTATATCCAGCGAAATGATTTCCAAAATCAAGCACATAAATGTGATTAATCAAGAGACACATTTACGCAGAAGCATACATGCATAGTTACAGATGCATATATAATGAAGTCCATATAAGTATGACTCCTGTAACCAAATTTTTTAAACAAGCCACACTATCCTATAGTGATTTTACACTTTGTCTTGGATTTCATAAGATAAAATGATGCCTAGGCTTTCTTTCACCAACTTGTTTATCCTTTTTCTTGTTGTTTTCTCAGGTTTGAGCATTAATATTTTCTTTGCTTTCGTCTCATATATACTATGTTATTTTTTGGCGGATGAAAACAAAAATGATTATATGTAGAATTGGTATGTGAGTGCTAATGGATTCTTAGTTGTTGCAGTGGTAACGATTGTAGCTCATCAAGCAGAAGCTCAGAGAAGGTGTGAAGTAATTCTGAATCCGAACAACTGTGAACTTCCATTATGCCGACGACAATGCTACCAACAAAAACAAGGGAATGGCTCTTGTCAAGAAATGGGTGCGGGCAGCGGAAGTTATCGCTGTGTTTGCTACTATAATTGTTAGTGAACTTATGGAATTTATTGTCTCTCCACGATCTATAATAAATCTAGCTAGTTAGTTTAGTAAAAATGAGATATTTTGTTGGTTAAAAATTAATTAAAAAAATATAATAGAAATAACCAAAAATATGGAAGCTAAGGCAGCTGGTGACTAAAATCCCTCGAAGGTATGAAATGACATGTTTTAATCGGATAGCTATTATGGAATAAAAAGTAGGAGAGGAAAAGTAGGTTATTTATGTTATTATTTGATAATTATTTCAATTTGGCACAAATGAAATGAAAATACAGTTATAATGTTTTAGCTATGCTGCCTTTTCTATTTAACCTCAAAGAAAAATAAAAAATAAAAAAACTATTCTAATGGGTCTAAATTGGTATTCTCCATAATGTTTGTACGAAATAATTATTTTTTCAAATATAATATACACTCTATCCCGAAAAAAAGAAGGAATTATTAATATAATGTTGGGTGCAATAATCAAAAACAAATAAAAATCAAATAAGCAAAAGTTATTGATACTTAGCTCCTTTATAATGGAAGTGATTGCTTTGACGAAACGAACAAGCTCCCCGTATCTCCGCAACAGCAACAAGGCAAAACTTTGGAAAATAGAATGAGTCACGTGTTCAACACG
>NW_020632265.1:0-850 GCF_003573695.1 Papaver somniferum
GTCCTTTTTCTATAGTGAAATTTGACTTCCTTCATATATTCATGAATCAACGTACATAGAAATGCAATTTTTACTAGACGTACTGCCTTAGAACATATTAATTGTGATTACAATACATTTTTCAAACTTTTTCTATTAAAGATGAGTTTATCCAGTTTACAATTTAGTTTCAGAAATCAATTTCAGATGTATAACTAAGTGTGTAGAATTTTTTGAGTTAACGTATATTAAATTTAACATTTTTATGATCTTTTTATTTTCGTATTGGCTTTGTCTTTCAATTTGATTCAAATAGATGAAATTTGTAACAATTTGGATTAGTTCTGGCTGGTTTTTCATCCTTCTTCTATTGTGAAATCTGGCTTCCTTCATATTTTCTTGAATTAACGTATATAAAATTCAACATTTTTATGAACACTTTCTTTTTGTGTTGGCTTTGTCTTTCTATTTGGTTCGAGATAGAAGAAATTTTTTAGGATTTGGATTAGTTCTGCTTGGTCTTTCGTCCTTTTTCTATAGTGAAATTTGACTTCCTTCATATATTCATGAATCAACGTACATAGAAATGCAATTTTTACTAGACGTACTGCCTTAGAACATATTAATTGTGATTACAATACATTTTCCAAACTTTTTCTGTTAAACATGAGTTTATCCAGTTTACAATTTAGTTTCAGAAATCAATTTCAGATGTATAACTAAGTGTGTAGACTTTTTTGAGTTAACGTATATTAAATTCAACATTTATATGAACTCTTTATTTTTGTATTGGCTTTGTCTTTCAATTTGATTCAAATAGATGAAATTTGTTACAATTTGGATTAGTTCTGGCTGGTTTTTCATCCTTCTT
>NW_020632266.1:0-189 GCF_003573695.1 Papaver somniferum
CCATATCTCGACAGTAAAGAAAAAATAATAAAGGAAATTTTCTTTCCTTTCTCGCCTCTTCACACGCCTGCTGATGTCGATATACTCTCAGGGCATTGTTTTCACGTTCCACCAGAAGTAAAACTCTATCAATCCACACGCCAACTACACAGAACTCGTGATGGAGCAACCAAAACCCGAGCAACCCTG
>NW_020632266.1:200-453 GCF_003573695.1 Papaver somniferum
GCGATATACTCTCAGGGAATTGTTTTCACGTTCCACCAGAAGTAAAACTCTATCAATCCACACGCCAACTACACAGAACTCGTGATGGAGCAACCAAAACCCGAGCAACCCTGTTTTCTTCATTGCCGATAATCCAACCAAATCCGGATGATTTTGAAGCCCATACCACGCCTGTATATCTCAGTCAAGTGTTCCCGTGAAGTTTTAGCCATTGAATCACACTATAACATCTTCAAATTTCGATCGAAAATTC
>NW_020632266.1:653-1000 GCF_003573695.1 Papaver somniferum
AAACTTATTATTTGCTAGTCCTCGAGCAAAACTTTAGGCACATAAAACCGAGTTAATCTCGGGAGGGTTTACCAGAGGTGTACCCACAAAACCATGACTTCTAATTGGTCACAAGTATCCAAAGAGCTATGAGGACATACATATTCTCAACCTATCTCCAAGTAACTAGAATGCCAGAGAAATTAAAGGTGTCAGCTCTAAAGCTGACTGAAGAAAAGGGGAGACACATCCGCAACACTGCTAGATAAAGAGATATCCGCTACACAGCTAGATAAACATTGTAAGATGCGTCCGCTGCTTTACAGCTGGATAAGATTAGGAGAGAGATAAAGATGAGAGGGACATCT
>NW_020632267.1:0-322 GCF_003573695.1 Papaver somniferum
ACACCGATCCAAGGTACAGTTACGCTCCCACGTCTCTGATCACAGCAGGATGCTACGTACTTGATTCCCTTAGCTGATCTCACCCACAAGTAAGAGTTGCTACGACCTAAAGTTGAAGACTTTAATAAACAAATCTGTATCACACAGAAAAGTCTACGGTAATAGATAAATCCGTCTCCCACGGATATACCTATGAGTTTTGTTCCGTATTTTGATAAATCAAGGTGAACATGAACCAATCGATAAACCAGACTTATATTCCCGAAGAACAACCTAGTATTATCAATCACCTCACAATAATCTTAATTAACGCAACGAAAAT
>NW_020632267.1:413-655 GCF_003573695.1 Papaver somniferum
CCAATTATTACAATTGTACTCGTACGATAGAAACAACAAGATCAGATCACACAACTACAAGAAAGTAGTATCGGTCTGGCTTCACAATCCCAATAAAGTCTTTAAGTCGTTAACATGGTTTAGAAGAAGAAACCAAAGGTTAAAGGAGAATCGACTCTAGCTTAGAACAACTAGTATCACACATAAGGTGTGGGGATTAGGTTTACCAGTTGATAGAGCTCTCCCTTATATAGTCTTTCAAA
>NW_020632267.1:666-1000 GCF_003573695.1 Papaver somniferum
AAGGTGTGGGGATTAGGTTTCCCAGTTGCTAGAGTTCTCCCTTATATAGTCTTTCAAATCAGGGTTTGCAATCAATGTTAGCTTGGTAACAAAGCATTCAATATTTACCGTTAGATGAAAACCTCATTAGATTCAAGCTAATATCTTTCAACCGTTAGATCGAAAACTAGATTGTTACATACAAATGAAATGCACGTTTCTAGGCTTGTGTAACCGTACCCAAACTTGTACATTTGTTGGTCCAACAATAGTCAACCAAATGGTTAGCCATATGATCACTTTCGTATCAACCATATTCTTTTTCACCATAACTAGTTCAAGTGACTCAAATGAA
>NW_020632268.1:0-545 GCF_003573695.1 Papaver somniferum
ACGAGTAATCACTCTCAAGAATTCATCAATCTTTCAGAACTTATTCAAAAAACTTCACAGTTTACCAATTATTGCAGAAACCTTCAACACACCCACAATCCTTGATCATCATTGATTCCACACAATTCTCAGCTTCCCTCCTACAAATCAACCCATCTCTCTCTTTGTGACCGAATTGACTCTAGAACGACCATTGACTTGGTTTAATCCAGAGTCCTACAAATTGATCTCTGAATCTAAGCACTCCCTTTGCAGTGCATCTTTGTGAGGTTTAGCAGTTTGCTCGGTCGAGGAGTCTCTAAAACACGCTTGATTCTTCACTTTCTTAAAGAACCAGAAAACCGTTTTTCCCCATCCACAGATTGGCGACCATAGTGGGAGATTAATCTCTCGGTTTCAATCTCTCATTTTTCACAAAATAGTTGATCTTAGGTCAGGTTCAGTTACCAATCCTAACACAAACAACGCTAGCACTAGCAACAACAATGGAATTCCAGAAACTATTCTCGCTTCCCACAGTGGTGGTGATATTACTCCTCCACCAA
>NW_020632268.1:556-1000 GCF_003573695.1 Papaver somniferum
CCAGAAACTATTCTCGCTTCCCACAGTGGTGGTGATATTACTCCTCCACCAATGTAGAAAGTCATCCTGAGGAGCTCAGAGAAAATCCACCCACCATCGCTGATCTCATGAAAGTCCAGGAAGTTCTCGCTAAGAATCAAACTGATATGGCTGCGACTCAGAAGGAGCTATGTAACTACCTCAAAACTCTCAATGACAAGATGTCAGACAATACTCAGGAAAAGGGAAAAGACAAAGAAGCATCTCCAGATCCCGAAGTTATTCCAGTCCCTGACGATGACGAAGCCCGCAAAGCTGCAGAACCTGAACCCGCCGGTTTCATCACCCGTGAAGACTTGGAGCGTTTTATGGAGAATCGGGGTAAGTGCCATCTGTACACCGTCATCAACCTCCATATCCTGCTGCTACACAAAGAATCCCTCTCCCAAAGGGTTACACTTCTCC
>NW_020632269.1:0-253 GCF_003573695.1 Papaver somniferum
TGATTGACTGCGGTCTCAAACCGTAAAACCATGTTTTGGCCTTTTCCTTTAAAGAAAAAGTAAACAAACGCAATTTCAAAGAGTCTTCGGATATATGGTCAGGTTGTAAAGCCCGGACAATTTGTTCAAACTCTCTTACATGGTTATAGGGATTCTCAGAATCGAACCCTCGAAATATAGGAAGTATTTGTATCATGCTTGCGTTTAGTTCAAATGGGCCATCAGTCTGGGGTAAGACGATACATGATAACTG
>NW_020632269.1:453-819 GCF_003573695.1 Papaver somniferum
AGGGTTTTGGGCCTTGGGTATGCCAAGCCCATATCTTCTTTAAGAACAATTCTTCCTTCTTGAGCCCATTCCTAGCTTTTTGGACGTGCGCTCCATTCTTTGCGGCTTCCTTGCGTAATTCTTCCCGGCTTTTCACTACTTTTCTGCTCTTTTCGCTCCGCGACTCATCCGAACTTCGTTTATTACCTAAAAATGCAAAATTAAGTAAGAAAAATATTTATTCTTGAAAACAATGAAAATACTGAGTATGGGATAAAATGTAGAATTAATGCACAAAAGATGAGTTAAAATGCCAACAAAAAGGGATAAATATATACAATATTTGGCACTCATCAAATACCCCCAAACCTGAATTTTACTTGTCCT
>NW_020632270.1:0-332 GCF_003573695.1 Papaver somniferum
AGTTCTTTTTGAACTTACGCTTAATTGCCAAATCTTCGTGGGGAGTGCGGCTGTGGAATATTATAGGGGTTATCTTGTATCTTTAAACTCCTTGATGAATGCATTAGCTTCGGCTTTATGATTGCATCTAAATAAGATGATGTGTGTTCTTTGTTTTGGTCATGAAATGTCTCTTTCGGAAATTTTATTAGGATCCCGTTCTTGTACCTTTGCCAATTTTATTGACAAAAAGGGGGAGAATTAATATGTAGTTCACACTAAAAATACATATGGTTTTCGGATCATTATGTAAGGGGGAGTGGTTTCCATGTGAGATGGAGTATTGACTAAGG
>NW_020632270.1:358-1000 GCF_003573695.1 Papaver somniferum
TCATTATGTAAGGGGGAGTGGATTCCATGTGAGATGGAGTATTGACTAAGGGGGAGTGATACATATCACCATAGTATTGTTGTTGATGTTGTGATACAACTGAACTTTGACGCTGTGTAATGATACTATGACACTGTATAACAATGATTGAGAACTATTATTTTCTTGTTGTTATAGCTACGGATTTTCAACAACGATGATGCTAAACTTACAACCTTTGGTATCATTGGAGTACTTGGAAGTGACGAAGATTTCGAGTAATGTTGAAGATTAGGCATGTGGAATAGGAGCTACAAAAGTTAATTTATTTATTTTTTGTATTCCATATGTATTAATAGTTTTGCCACTAAAATTGACAAAGGGGGAGATTGTTAGAGCATTGCTCGGTCGAACTCGCATGCGTTGCTATCTGAAGCATGTTTGTCAATATTAGTGATAAAAACTATAAGTCTTGATTACTAGCCTATTAGAGCTAAGGTCTTGGATTAGGATAGAAAGTGTAGTTGAGCACAAGACTCCATGGAAATCATCATACAAGACGAAGGACTACTCAAGGAACTGGTGGATCTTCATCGACTAAAAGATATGTGGAGACTTGAACTTATCTGTCACTCAAAAGTCTATTTACTCTATCTCCTACTC
>NW_020632271.1:0-355 GCF_003573695.1 Papaver somniferum
AGAGAAGGCGTGGCAGAACCCGATTGGCGGAAGCTGGCGGTGAACGAAGGTACAACCTGTACTAAGGTTGGGTAGTTCCTGAAGGAACGTGGGCCAGCTGAGGTGGCGAAATACCATTGGAGAAGGTACGCGGTGGACAAAGGTACCATTGGTATGAAAGGTATATCAGCAGACGATAGACCCAGAGGCAGCAAAGATATACCTGGAGAAAGATGGGCTATAAATACCAAGCCTCACCAACAAACTAAGGGCATTCAATATCTAGGAGAGAAGATCTAGTCTTAAGCTTATACCTCTTTAATGTTTAGAACTTAAGTATTTACTTCCACTTGAGTTCTCTCTATTACTTTGGGAA
>NW_020632271.1:377-703 GCF_003573695.1 Papaver somniferum
AAGATCTAGTCTTAAGCTTATACCTCTTTAATGTTTAGAACTTAAGTATTTACTTCCACTTGAGTTCTTTCTATTACTTTGGGAAACATTTAAGATCTTTGTAACCACCTCAAACTTAATACAAAACAATCACTCATTACCCCATGGACGTAGACAAATGTCGAACCACGTAATCTCTTGTGTCTCATGATAACTTAGAAGCTTTTACATTATATTTGTGTTCTTCGTTATTATTGCGATCTTAGATATCATTTATTACTTAGCATTATCAGTTCAACAGAGGTATCAATACTGCTTAGTATCAGATCCTCAGAGCTGTATACATT
>NW_020632271.1:714-1000 GCF_003573695.1 Papaver somniferum
GTATCAGTTGAACCGAGGTATCAATACTGCTTAGTATCTGATCCTCAGAGCTGTATACATTACGTAGACTACGGGGAAACGAGTAGTCACAGTTTGGCGCCCACCGTTTTTTGCTCAGGAACCTGAGTTTAGACACAGTTTTACATTTTACTTATACATCTTCTGAAACGAAGGGATCTGTTTTCCAACGATGAATCTCACTCTCTAGTGATTCGTTCATCCATTATTTGTGTATGTTTTTTGAGTTCATAGCCTCTAAAAACGTGCCTCGTTACAGATCCACAAT
>NW_020632272.1:0-217 GCF_003573695.1 Papaver somniferum
ACTATGATGAAGCGACCTAGGATGCTGAGATGATCCAATCTGACGGCTGAAGATGAAGGCGGGTATGGATATTGGAAATGGGTTTGGGTGAGGGTTTTGGGCCTTGGGTATGCCAAGACCATATCTTCTTTAAGAACAATTCTTCCTCTTCAAGCCCAGTTCTAGCCTTTTGGTCTTGCGCACAACATTCTTCGCGGCTTCCTTGTGTGATTCCTCT
>NW_020632272.1:228-464 GCF_003573695.1 Papaver somniferum
GAAGCCCAGTTCTAGCCTTTTGTTCTTGCGCACAACATTCTTCGCGGCTTCCTTGTGTGATTCCTCTTGGCTTCCACCACTTTTCTGCTCTTTTTGCTCCGTAATTCATCCAAACTTTATTTACAACCTAAAAATGCAAAATTAATTAATAAAAATATTTATTCTTGAAAACAATGAAAATACAGAATATGGGATAAAATGTAGAATTAATGCACAAAAGATGAGTTAAATGCCAA
>NW_020632272.1:664-1000 GCF_003573695.1 Papaver somniferum
ATGTGAATTGTGCTAGAATCAGGGTGCCTAAATATCTAGACTAAGAATCCTTATGTTTACATACATGCACAAGAGTCAACATTTCAAGGTAAATGAGCTCCATTTTTATGTTTTTATTTCAATTTTTTAATTTTGATTTTTTTCATTTTTTTTTTTCAAAAAGAAAGAGTTCTATTTTTCGATTATACCATGTTATCAAAGTATCTACTTTTCACCCCCAAACCTAAACTAAACATTGTCCTAAATGTTTCAAAATATAAACATGATTATAACACATACCATGAGAACGATGCTAAGTGTAGAAAAAGGAAAGAGATTACCGGATATTGGCGAAAG
>NW_020632273.1:0-515 GCF_003573695.1 Papaver somniferum
GAATTAAGTCCCCATGCTACATAGCATGTGAGGAAATAAATGACGTAGACACGGGAGGAATGAGACTTGCCTGAGTGTGGAACATCTTGATGAATGTCTATGCATCTTTTGCAGAATCTTGCTTCAATCTCTTCAAAATTCGAAATTCCTCCAAGTGCTCTGATGATGGAATGTCCGTCAAATCTTCTGGATCAGAACTTTCTTTGTTGGAGAGATATGTAACCAAAGGCGTTTTGTAAGTACCTATCTTTTTAGCATGGATCCACGCTCTTCTGAAGGACGTGTCATGTCCTGGATCTTCCTGATTATGTGAAACTTGGTTTCTGTCCAGGTTGAACTTATGTTCACTTTGAGAATGATGTAGCCATAAGTATTTCCGAGTGCTCCTTCAAGGTCTCTGATTGAGATGGAGCATGAGTATCTTCTTGTCGAGTGATGCATGTGGATCCGATGGTTTTCAGTGGAATGTTGTTGATGGCGGTGTCAGCATCGATCAACGTTCTTCCCAATTCGTT
>NW_020632273.1:526-1000 GCF_003573695.1 Papaver somniferum
AATGTGGATCCGATGGTTTTCATTAGAATGTTGTTGATGGCGGTGTCAGCATCGATCAACGTTCTTACCAATTCGTTTCTTCTGAGGTTGACTGTGGTAAGAAGTCCCCAGTCGTACACCTCTTGGTCCGTGGATGGAGGCTCAAGAAGTATTTTCGGAATGGACTTCTTGACATGATGTGTTCAGTGCTGTGAACATGTCTCTCCTTCGTGCCTTCGACAGATAGAGCAATTCACGTTCGACTAGGATTGAACTGCCTCTTTGATAGGTTGTTCAGAGAGTGTGTAAAGCTTCTGATTAGGAGAGGACTCTTGTGTACTCCTTAAGTCCCTCGTTGAAGCTATTGTGGATTACCCTTCTCTTTGAAAATTTGCTTCAAAATATTGCAGTTACTTGTTGGATGATTTGATGAATCTATGAAGGTGACAGTACCTGGGTTTTTTCATTTTTCTTCAGTTGGCTCTATATGATGAG
>NW_020632274.1:0-367 GCF_003573695.1 Papaver somniferum
GCTATCTATATGGACTCCTCCTGCATTGAAATCTCCTCATAGCATCTCATGTTGCAAAACCATTACGTCGTACAGCACATCTCATTATGCCGAACTTGAAATGTAACATTAATTCTCCGCTCAAACATCTTTTTGGATTGACAACTGGTTGGGTTCTTGATGCAGGGCATACTACAATTCCAGAAGATTTCGCTTAGAGGTTTGGCTTCCATGGTTTCCTAGTTTCAGTCTTTCTTATTTTTAGGATTCTTTTAGATTTCCTTTTAGTTTTCTGTTTCCTAGTTTAGTTATTCTTCAAGCCTATATAAAGGCTAGATTAAGTCTTGTAAGAGCTATCTATTACTCAATCAAATTATTAAACACAAAA
>NW_020632274.1:378-741 GCF_003573695.1 Papaver somniferum
TCCATCTATTACTCAATCAAATTATTGAACACAAAACTTATCTTTCTCTTCTTGCTTGAATTCTCTTCTCTTCTTGCTTATAGCAATCTAGTATTGCTTTCTTTTACCTTGTTCCACATTAGTTGGTATCAACCGCTTAGTTTTAGGTTTTCATCCTATAACTTGATCCTTTACATCGCTTCCGCAACACTTTTCAGTCCTTTTTTTTAGTTCCTTTTCGTATACAAAAAAAAAAAAAAAAAGAATATGACTGCTCAACCAGTTACTCTAGCAGCAATCGAAGCTCTCATCAAATCTCATACCGAGATTTTGGCAAAAAACATTACTGAAGCTCTTGAGAAGTCCATGGAGGACAAATTAGGG
>NW_020632275.1:0-459 GCF_003573695.1 Papaver somniferum
GAAGACGTTATCGCTCTATACTAGCAGAGCAAGCTTTCTAGGAGCCGTCAATCTCATGATTCTATATAGAAATAATTATTGAAGTGTTCAGTATTCATGAGAGACTACATATCTGCATGTACTCTGAGAGAAAGTATTCTCAGATAGAGATTTGATGAGAGACTCGTGTCTCAATACTCACGTCTGATTGTTGGATCAGAAGTTCGTATAATTATGGGTTTCCGATTTTAGCCTTTGTCGAAAATCCACCATCTACAGTAACAATCTAAGTTTTCGATTCAACGGTTGAGAAAGATTAGCTTGAATCTAATCAGGTTTTCATCTAACAGTGAATATTGAATGCTTTGTTACCAAGCTAACATTGATTGCAAACCCTGATTTGAAAAATATATAAGGGAGAACTCTAGAAACTGGGAAACCTAATCCCCACACCTTACGTGTGATACTACGTGCATAGCT
>NW_020632275.1:470-1000 GCF_003573695.1 Papaver somniferum
GGAGAACTCTAGCAACTGGGAAACCTAATCCCCACACCTTACGTGTGATACTAGTTGCATAGCTAGAGTCGATTCTCCTTTAACCTTTGGTTTCTTCTTCTAAAACCAGGTTAACGACTTAAAGACTTCATTGGGATTGTGAATCCAGACCGATACTACTTTTCTTGTAGTTGTGTGATATGATCTTGCTGTTTCTATCGTACGAGTACAATTGACATAATTGGGTTGAGATTTTATATCTTCGATAGGCAAGATAGAAAAATAATCACAAACACTTTGTCTCATCGTTTGTGATTCCACAATATCTTTTTTCGCTGCATCGATTAAGATTATTGTGAGGTGATCAATAATACTAGGTTGTTCTTCGGGAATATAAGACCGGTTTGTTGATTGGTTCCTGTTCACCATGATTTATCAAAAGACGGAACAAAACTCGTAGGTATATTCGTGGGAGACGGATTTATCTATTACCGTAGACTTTTCTGTGTGATACAGATTTGTTTATTAAAGTCTTCGACTTTGGGTCGTAG
>NW_020632276.1:0-430 GCF_003573695.1 Papaver somniferum
AAATGCAATTTTTACTAGACGTATTGCCTTAGAACATATTAATTGTAATTACAATACATTTTTCAAACTTTTTCTCTTAAAGATGAGTTTACAATTTAGTCTCAGAAATCAATTTCCGACTTATAACGAAATGTGTAGACTTTTTTGAGTTAACGTATATAAAATTCAACATTCTTATGAACTCTTTCTTTTTGCGTTGGCTTTGTCTTTCGATTTGATTCAAGATAGATGAAATTTGTTAGGATTTGGATTAGTTCTGCATGGTCTTTCATCCTTCTTCTATTGTAAAATTTGACTTCCTTCATATTTTCATGAATCAACGTACATAGAAATGAAAATTTTTACTAGACGTATTGCCTTAGAACATATTAATTGTAATTACAATACATTTTTCAAACTTTTTCTCGTAAAGATGAGTTTTTCTAGTTTA
>NW_020632277.1:0-393 GCF_003573695.1 Papaver somniferum
ATGTAGCAACAATCCCAAACATTCTGTAAACTCTCGCCTGCATTACTCATTAATGCATGGTTTATTGAGTATTTTGCTATGCTATGTTCCCCAGCTGAATCCTTAGTATTGGTATGACGTGACAATTAGTGTTCACTCGTAGCTGAATAACACGAATTTCCCGAAATATCAAAATTAAGGTCTGCATGAAAATGCTCAATCAGAAGACGCGCTAACTGCTCTATGAGAATAAAAGAATTTCGTGTCAACATACAAAATTTGTTCAATTTGTTCAATTTTGTGATAACTCACAAAATTCAAGTTTTCGGCCTAATTAATGTGCAAACATTAGGTCTTAGGCACCTTGTGCAAATATCTCGAACCCTATTGGTCGAGGCCAAACCTAGATAAGCT
>NW_020632277.1:593-1000 GCF_003573695.1 Papaver somniferum
AGACGAGGATTGAGCCATTTAAAAGTAATGAGTGCCCGGGCCTCTCTACTCACACATGTATTGAGCAACTCAGTATATTTATTCAGAATGGTGCATGTAGCAACAATCCCAAACATTCTGTAAACTCTCGCCTGCATTACTCATTAATGCATGGTTTATTGAGTATTTTGCTATGCTATGTTCCCCAGCTGAATCCTTAGTATTGGTATGACGTGACAATTAGTGTTCACTCGTAGCTGAATAACACGAATTTCCCGAAATATCAAAATTAAGGTCTGCATGAAAATGCTCAATCAGAAGACGCGCTAACTGCTCTATGAGAATAAAAGAATTTCGTGTCAACATACAAAATTTGTTCAATTTGTTCAATTTTGTGATAACTCACAAAATTCAAGTTTTCGGCCTAA
>NW_020632278.1:0-1000 GCF_003573695.1 Papaver somniferum
ATAGAGCAATGTATTCTTCTTGAAGTTCCCGTAATTCAGTCATTGTGATCGTATTCTTGACTCTGAAAATTTGGACGTACAATAGGTTTGTTGCGAACATAGCATTGATAAATGATAATATAAGATATCTCTCATCTACACGGCCAGCCATTTCGCTACACATAGTTCTCCATCTTTTAGTCAGGTGTTTCAAACTTTCGCCAATCCTTTGTTTTAATCCAAACACATCTTCTATACCAGGTCGCGAGGAATTATTACTTATATACGCCCCCAAGAATGTAGTCTGCAAATGATTGAAGGAGGTTATTGTGTTCTTTGGTAGGCCTTCAAACCATTTTAATGCCTCTCCTGTTAAGCTGGATGCGAAATATTTGCACAATACGGCATCATGGTTTTCCCATTGTAACATGCACCTCACATAGGCTTTAATGTGTTGAATTGCACAAGTTGTTCCATCAAAAATGCTGGTTAATGCGGTCAAATTGCATTTTGGTGGTATTCCTCCTAATTATACTTCCTTGTAAATGGAGTTTTGGCAGATTCTTCTATTGCTTCATCCAATTGTCTTCTACCTACTTCTCCTCTATTATTTAGCATTCCTCTNNNGCAGCTTCTTCTATTGCTTCATCCAATTGTCTTCTACCTACTTCTCCTCTATTATTTAGCATTCCTCTTATTTCTTCTAATTCTTTCAAGATTTGTTTATTTACACCTGAATCTTGATCCATTGGTCTCTTTAATTTCGCATCTCTTCTTCTGCGTTCATGTCTATCTTCTCTCGCGAAATTTTGCATTTCTTCTTCATTATCCTCATCTCGTCTTCTTCTGCGATTCTCTTTCTCATCTCTATCTTGAATTCGCATATGATGATGCCTTTCATTTTCCCCTCCATGATTTTGTTCATTTCTTATCAATTCAACTTGCTGTCTTTCAGCCATCCTCTTTACTCTATCATACTCTTCATTGAGATTACCGTTATTCCGGTTTTGTGTACGTCTTC
>NW_020632279.1:0-120 GCF_003573695.1 Papaver somniferum
CATGCCTTAACCGGTCCCACACGCCCTTTGCTTTATTATTTTATTATTATTTATCCTATTTTTCCTTGAATTCATCAAATTCCTTGATTTTATGGTATTTCTCTCAAATTAGGAAAAATT
>NW_020632279.1:272-437 GCF_003573695.1 Papaver somniferum
AACTCATGAAAACTCCTTTAATTCATGGAAACTCCCTAAATTCATCAAATTTCTCAAAATTCATGAATTTTTCATAAAATCATCAAAATATTATAAAATTAAGGAAAAGGCACCACAGGACAATGGTCACGACCGTCCGACCATGCCTTGACCACGGCGGTCCCA
>NW_020632279.1:598-981 GCF_003573695.1 Papaver somniferum
AAATTCATCAAATTTCTCAAAATTCATGAATTTTTCATAAAATCATCAAAATATTATAAAATTAAGGAAAAGGCACCACGGGACTGTGGTCACGACCGACCGACCATGCCTTGACCACGGCGGTCCAACGCCTCCTCATTCCTTATTTTATAATTATTTTTCATCATCTCATGGTGTTTTCCTCAGTTTCGCCGAAACCCTAATTTTGGTATATTTTCTCGAATGGATGCTCAATTGCACGCCAGAAAATATCAAAATTCTCAAGACTGAGACGCGGACGCCTTGGGGACACGAGCACGCTATCTTGACCGACAAAGATTGGATCTTTTTCTCACGGAAGCCGGTCCCATCAATTTTCACAATTTTGACCTAATTTACACACT
>NW_020632280.1:0-319 GCF_003573695.1 Papaver somniferum
TGTATGATATGTAATACCTGCATTTCAGTTTAAGCTCACAACAAAATGGATCTGTCAATCTAGCTTTCAAAGGCACAATTCTAGCACTGGAACAACTAAGGACAAGTTATAAGAGTGTAAAGTATATCTACACATGTATAGAGAATGATCATAAGTTAGGACTGCCAATTACCAAGAGATAGTTTTTAGCTAAGAACCGAATTCAAAGCCAAGCTAGCTGTCCGGCTTTACGAGAATTGTGAATGTTCACCTAAGAGTTGGTGATATTTCAGTTTACCCGCGTTGTACATCGATGGCATACACCCTCCCTTGCTTATTA
>NW_020632280.1:519-675 GCF_003573695.1 Papaver somniferum
TATTCTTGAAAACAATGAAAATACAGAATATGGGATAAAATGTAGAATTAATGCGCAAAAGATGAGTTAAATGCCAACAAAAAGGGATAAATATATACAATATTTGGCACTCATCAATATTGGCGAAAGCAAGTTTTTACTTGTCCTCAAGTAAAA
>NW_020632280.1:787-1000 GCF_003573695.1 Papaver somniferum
TTTTCACCCCCAAACCTAAACTAAACATTGTCCTCAATGTTTCAAAAGATAAACATGATTATAACACATACCATGAGAACGATGCTAAGTGTAGAAAAAGGAAAGAGATTACCGGATATTGGCGAAAGCAAGTTTTGAACTCCATTATTCAAGGCAAAACCCAACAGTAACTCAACTGAATTCACATTGGGTTAGCACAATATATACAAGAAA
>NW_020632281.1:0-350 GCF_003573695.1 Papaver somniferum
TTTAACTAACACATTATCTACAAGAAAATTTGGTTTTTAATGGGATTGGACTTTTTGGGAAAAATTTGGTTTTGTTGGGAAAAATTTGGTTTTGGCGGGAGACATTTGGTTTTGGCGGGAGACATTTGGAAACTTTTTTTTTTTTTTTTTTTTTTTTAAAAAAAGAAAATAAAATTTGGTTTTTGAATGGGAGCAAGCCCACTGTTGGTTTTGTGTTTGCTTTGGCTCAGAGTCCAAAATCTCGGCCTAGAATTTGGGTACTCGGCCCACTAACGAGTTAACCTAGCGTGATCGGTTACAAGCTCAGCTGGGTTTAAAAACCCAGAATACAAAATACAAGTCCAAATTAA
>NW_020632281.1:550-1000 GCF_003573695.1 Papaver somniferum
AGTAATGGAATAAACATAAAGATAGTTGCAAATTAAACACTAACCCTTGAGACACTGGCTATTCCAGTGCTCTTGGGTGACACACTGGCTAATCCAGGCATAAGCCTTTACATCACACCCATAGTCCCCTTTTTATACCCAATTACATAATTAGGGTTTACACCCTTTTCACCCAAAAATTCCCAAAACAGTAGACATTAGGGTTCTACCTAATGTGACAGAAAATCACAGTTAGGTTCAATTACCTACCCTATATCACCCACTTTATCTTCTCCATGCTCTATCTCAACCTAATTAGGATTTATGTAAAAACCCCCAAATTGACAGAACTAGGGTTTGGTAAATTCTTACCCAAATTGATGCGATTACACGCTACTGACTTCGACCCATTCTTCTCCTTAGTCTCCTGCTCCTCTCCATGCCTCTGATTTCTTCTCTAGCCCTAGCTAT
>NW_020632282.1:0-255 GCF_003573695.1 Papaver somniferum
CACCTCCTCATCACTTGGAGGTTTTGACGGTCCACCACACTGGGGACTTGAGGGAGCCTTACATCAAATACCTCTGGGACAACGAACTACCACTGGAAAAGAAGCAAGCAGTCAAACTCTTTCGGAAATCTAAGAGATTCGTCTATCTCGATGGGATCTTATACCGCAAAATCTTTGGTGGAAATTTACCAAGGTGCTTAGCCGAACATGAAATCCCTACAATCCTGAAGGAAGTACATGATGGAGAACATCAAG
>NW_020632282.1:455-818 GCF_003573695.1 Papaver somniferum
TGCTCAATAAATATGGGATCAAACAAATCTTCTCCACGCCTTACTATCCACAAGGAAATGGTCAAGCAGAAAGTACCAACAAGACTTTGGTCAGGATTATCAGTCGGACGATTCATGAAAATCCTCGATCATGGCATGAGAAATTACCCATGGCTCTATGGGCTTACAGAACTGTACCAAGGAGATCGATCGGTACTTCGCCATATTCCCTTGTCTATGGAGCCGACGCCATACTTCCAGCATAAATCAAAGTTCCCTTAGCCAGGATTGCAGCATCCAGTGGTGTACAATGGGATGAGGCCGAAATCTCCAGATCAAGAATCGCTGAGCTAGATATGCTGGAATCAAGGAGAACCAAGGTGG
>NW_020632283.1:0-367 GCF_003573695.1 Papaver somniferum
CTAGGTGTTCCTAGTGGCCGAGTTATAGTCTCGGGAGGGCTTACTAGAGATATACCCACAAAACCTTTATACTCCAAACCCTAGCTATCTATGCAGAACCTTGGAAAGCACTAAAGAATCTCTTTGGTTGGCATACTTATTGACTACAGGAGGAAGTACCCTGATGCGAAATTCCAATTGATGTACACGAGTTTGCACTCAAGCATACTAAAATTCATATAAAGTGACAGAGCTCTACTCAAGTATTCGCACTATGGACATCAATATCCGGAGTCAAAACTAATCACATGGATAGATTAAGAGATGGATATAGAAAAACGTAGATGGTTTTGATGTTTACTAAGTGAACGGCGTTTCCCATATCTGT
>NW_020632283.1:567-953 GCF_003573695.1 Papaver somniferum
AGATAAATCCAAAGTTGATCTTATTAAGACTTTACAGGTCCCAAAAACCGTAAGAGATATTAGGTCATTCTTAGGGCATGCAGGTTTTTATCGTCGATTCATTAAGGATTTTAGCTTAATTCTAGACCTCTTTGCAATTTGCTTGCAAAATATGTTAAGTTTGTCTTTGATGATGCTTGTTTAGAGGCTTTTGAGAAGCTTAAGTCATTACTCACTACCTCCCTCATAGTCCAGGCACCCAACTGGAACCTACCCTTTGAGATCATGTGTGATGCTTCAGATTATGCTATTGGTGTTGTGCTAGGTCAGCGAGAAAATAAGTTACTTCATGTGATTTACTATGCTAGCAAAACTCTGAATGATGCCCAGTTGAACTATACCACTAC
>NW_020632283.1:1061-2456 GCF_003573695.1 Papaver somniferum
CCTATCTCTTAGGTTCTAAGATATCATATATACTGATCATGTTGCTTTAAAATATCTTTTGTTCTAAGAAGGATACTAAACCTAGATTGATTAGGTGGATTCTGTTGTTGCAAGAGTTTTCTCCAGACATTAGAGACAAAAAGGGTGTCGAAAATGTTGTAGCAGATCACTTGTATAGGCTAGTTGTTAGTTCCCCAGATGATTCCCTTCCTATAAGGGATAGCTTTCCTGATGAACAATTGTTCTTTGTTACCCAATTAACTTGGTATACGAATATAGTGAACTATCTTGTTACTGGTCGAATGCCCCAACATTGGGGTAAACAAGATCGTTCTAGATTTTTAGCTGAGGTTAAGCACTTCTTTTGGGATGATCCTTATTTGTTTAAGTTATTGTCCAGACCAGATTATTAGGAGATGTATACCTGAGAGTGACCAGTCCAGTATTATTTCCTTTTGTCATGATCATGCTTGTGGGGGTCACTTTAGTGCTAAGAAAACTGCTGCTAAGATATTGCAGTGTGGATTCTATTGGCCTTCGTTGTTTAAAGACTCCCACAGTTACTGCGTTACTTGTGAACGATGCCAGAAATTAGGAACCATTTCCCGTAGGAACATGATGCCCTTGAACCCTATTTTAATTGTTGAGGTCTTTGATGTGTGGGGTATTGACTTTATGGGTCCGTTTCCTAATTCTTTTGGTAACCTATACATCCTTGTCGCCGTAGACTATGTCTCTAAGTGGATTGAGGCGGTTGCGTGTAAAACCAATGACCATAGGGTTGTGATTGAGTTCTTGAAAAATAATATACTTACACGTTTTGGTACACCGCGAGCTATAATTAGTGATGGAGGGTCGCACTTTTGTAATGGGACTTTTAGGCTTCTAATGAAGAAATATGGTATTACACATAAGGTAGCTACCCCGTATCATCCACAGACTAGTGGTCAGGTAGAGGTTTCCAATAGGGAGATAAAACGTATATTAGAGAAAACAGTTAATCCTAATCGGAAAGACTGGTCGTCTAGGCTTACTGATGCCTTATGGGCTTACCGTACTATGTTTAAGACTCCCATTGGAATGTCGCCTTATCGGATTGTTTATGGCAAGGCATGTCACTTACCTGTTGAGTTAGAACATAGAGCTTATTGGGCTGTTAAGCAGCTAAAGTTTTCACTTGACGAGGCAGGAGCCCATAGGAAACTCCAGCTCAATGAGTTAGACGAGATTCGTATAGATGCTTATGATAGTGCGAAGGAGTATAAGAACAAAATGAAACTTGTGCATGATAGAAACATTTTACGGAAGTCATTTTCTCCAGGTCAAAAAGTTCTTCTGTATGACACTCGTTTGCATCTATTCCCCGGGAAACTGCGCTCTCGGTGGACCGGTCCT
>NW_020632283.1:2467-2845 GCF_003573695.1 Papaver somniferum
CACACGTTTGCATCTTTTCCCTGGGAAGTTACATTCTCGGTGGACGGGTCCTTTTATTATTCGCACTGTTTTTCCTCATGGAGCTGTTGAGATCGAGACACCGGATGGTAGTATTTCTTCGAAGCTTAACGGTCAGAGATTGAAGCCCTTTTTAGAGCCTTTTCCTACAGGTGATGTGAGGAGGTCCCTCTGGAGGACCGTGTTTACCCTTGATTGACCATCGAGGCGATTTGTATGTTGTATAATTTTTGTATTCATTTTTTGGTTTCACTTCACTCGGGTACTATCTTTCCGAACTCTCTCTTTACTATTTCCTCATGTTACTTATATTTTTGGTACTGTTCTTTCATGCGAAACATTGAGGACAATGTTAGATTT
>NW_020632284.1:0-405 GCF_003573695.1 Papaver somniferum
ATGTTTAAGTTCATGTACACAATCGATTTTAGAAAGTAACCCACTCAAGTACGCAAACGGGTACGCATACTTGAGTAGCCGGACTTGAGTTTGGTTACGCCAGTACGCGTACGGGTGTGCATACTTCAACACATTCCAAACTCCAGCATATTTTCACGGACGTGAACTTTCCGCCGGTATGTTTATGGGTACGCATACTTGCCCAGACATCAGTAACCACCAGTACGCGTACGGGTACGCATACTTCAGGTTCCCGGTTTTGGACTTGTACACTAATGTGATTAACACACTATGCTTATATCCAAACATGGTTACATGATTCTAAAATCTTTATTTCAATCATTGAAAATTTCTTGGAGGACTTTATATAGTTGTTGTTCACAAACTATTTTTCGTCAAAGCGAT
>NW_020632284.1:416-1000 GCF_003573695.1 Papaver somniferum
GAAACTTTCTAAGAGGACGTTATATAGTTGTTGTTCACAAACTATTTTTCGTCAAAGCGATTTTCAAGTTATTGAAATTATCATAATGAAACATTCCAAGACAACACCAAATGATTGTATCACACAAACCATGTAAGATGTGACTCGACAATTTTCATATGATCTTATTCGGACTTTCATCACAAATGTAAGATGAATTCGGCCGAAGCGAAAGCTTGTCAACACATATTCCGATAAATATATAAGTGAAATAAACTCAACTCGAAATCTCAAATGTGTATAATAGAAAACTATATCGTAACACGACTTATGTCTCAATATAGGAGATAACGTAGAAATAGACTTTCCAAGTGATAGATAAGCTTCAGTCTCCATATACCTTTTGTCGATGAAGTTCCACAAGATCCCTTTAGTAGTTCTTCTTCTTCAAGAGATGAACGCCGTGAAGTCTAAAGCTCAACTACACAATCTATGTCCTAGTTCCGAGACATCTAAATAGGCTAGAAATCAAGACTTATAGTTTTGATCACTAACATTGACAAACATGCTTGAGATAGCAACGCATGCGAGTTCGACCGAGCAAT
>NW_020632285.1:0-458 GCF_003573695.1 Papaver somniferum
ATGAAAATACAGAATATGGGATAAAATGTAGAATTACTGCACAAAAGATGAGTTAAATGCCAACAAAAATATATATAAATATGCACTATTTAGCACTCATCATGTAGCCCACGGCTACTGCCTTCAGCATGAATTATCGACAGCGCTTTAGCTACTTCCATACTATCACCAACAATGGTACCATCATCAAGGTACCATGCATGAAAATCCAGTTTGCACTGTCCTGAAATCATGTTCATTAGAGGGTGAAGAACCAAGGAAAATAATAGAGGACCCAACGGATCCCCTTGTTGGACCCCACAAGCAGATGAAAGTACAACCTCATTATAATAAAGTCTTGCTGGAGATGCATAACAAAACTCCACCCATCTGGAGATACTAGGGCATCTAAGTCTAACTTCCTGAATTAACTTGGTTCGATCAACCATATTAAAAGCATTAGAGAAGTCAATTAGAAG
>NW_020632285.1:469-1000 GCF_003573695.1 Papaver somniferum
ATGGAGATACTAGAGCATCTAAGTCTAACTTCCTGAATTAACTTGGTTCGATCAACCATATTAAAAGCATTAGAGAAGTCAATTAGAAGCATGGACATATTATTTTGTGTACCTTTCATCTCCAAAAGCCTGTTAGCAGCGTGAAGAATACCTTCTGCTCCACAGGAAACCCCAACCCCGAACTGATGATCCCCTAGATATAAAGACAGATCCTTACAAACTGATTTAGCAGCTAGCTTCGAACATAATCTTCGCCAAATTGTACCAACAACAATTGGCCGTAGCCCACCTCCAGGCTTGAGAAGAGGAGTTAAGGGAGCACTCGCAATGTACTCCCCTAAAGCAGATGGACATTTTCCAGCCAACCATAAATTGACTACCCCCGTAATGGATGCTAAAAGCTCATCACTCACAGCAGCAGCCGCACCACTCAAAGCATCTAAGAGATGCTGAGCCCTAAGCCCATCTCTGCCACATGTCGTTCCTTTAGGAAAACTCTTCAAGGCATCAAGGACAGCTTTAGAATCAACA
>NW_020632286.1:0-291 GCF_003573695.1 Papaver somniferum
CGATATATTTTTTTTTCTTTAATTCTCTGATTTGTTACGGATTGTTCCATGTTTTATCTCTTGTCACGCGTCATCCTTGAGATGTAGGGATTGTTTCCAGCCAATAAAATCAACCCATGCACGTCTCTTCCATCCAAGAATTCCAAGAATAGATTATTTTTCCTATTTTAGAATATCTTCCCTGATTTGATTACCACCGGTTATCTAACCAATTTTGACCGAATCCAACACCCATACCAGCTCTATCTAGGCCCTAGGAACAAACCCATTTAATTTGGGCCATTGAATCTC
>NW_020632286.1:298-599 GCF_003573695.1 Papaver somniferum
CCCTGTTTTCGCATCTCACGATTATCCAACCCAATCTAACTCGATTTGAACACCCATACCAGCTCTGTCTAGGACCTAGGAACAAACCCAATCAATTTGGGTCGTTGAGTCTCCTTTAATCCCGTCCAAACTTCCAACCCTAAATCTGCCAGTTGATAACAATTTTTCCCGCCATTTTTGGTTTTTGAATTTGGGAAGAAGATGTCCTCCCCCCTAACCAGAACTGGGGTGCGAATAGCAGCTGCCTTGGGGTGACCTGGGGGTGCCCCTTAGTAATTAGGTTACCCCTTATCCAAAAGCG
>NW_020632286.1:610-1000 GCF_003573695.1 Papaver somniferum
TAGATCGAACTTAGCTTGTTACACACAAATGAAAAGTGACTTCATTTAGATATGAGTAACCGTACCTAAACGTGTACACCTTTGTTGGCTCAACAATAGTTAACTGAAGTAAGCCATATGAACACTTTTATATCAACCTTATTCATCTTAACCATAACTGGTTCAAATGAATCTAATGAAACTAGTTCTAGAGTTGTTCAATTGTTTATATTCTCATAGAAGTATACAAGACACAATTGAAGTAAAATCGATTTTCATTAACTCGAATCAATTCATGAACATTATAGCCACGGTTTGCAAAAGATTGCATTCCTTGTTATATGAATGTGTTAGTTCATGAACAAACCGATTTTAGAACATAACCTACTCAAGTATGCAAACGGGTACGCG
>NW_020632287.1:0-402 GCF_003573695.1 Papaver somniferum
AAATGCAATTTTTACTAGACGTATTGCCTTAGAACATATTAATTGTAATTACAATACATTTTTCAAACTTTTTCTGTTAAAGATGAGTTTATCTAGTTTACAATTTAGTCTCAGAAATCAATTTACGCCTTATAACGAAATGTGTAGACTTTTTTTGAGTTAACGTATATAAAATTCAACATTTTTATGAACTCTTTCTTTTTGTGTTGGCTTTGTCTTTCTATTTGATTCAAGATAGCTGAAATTTGTTAGGATTTGGATTAGTTCTGCATGGTCTTTCATCCTTCTTCTATTGTGGAATTTGACTTCCTTCATATTTTCTTGAATCAACGTACATAGAAATGCAATTTTTAGTAGATGTAATGCCTTAGAACATATTATTTGTGATTACAATACATTTTT
>NW_020632288.1:0-365 GCF_003573695.1 Papaver somniferum
TGTGTCTTTGGGATGAGGAGCTAAACCCATTAGCCGAGACGACGGAGGAAGCCATTGGTCCATATTGATTGGTATAATTCTAATTTTATTATTTATTTGCAATATTATTATTTGATTATTTTCATGGAATTGAATTTAAAATATTAGTTTTTATTGAATAGTTGTGAATTATTTTGATGAAGCATGCTAGGTTTTAAAAACTTTTGATGTTTTATACTTTGTGATTAAAATTATTACTTCAAAAATATATTTGAGGCAAATATTAGAATTATTTTTAAAGATAGAATTGCATGAATATTATTTAGAATTTACTATTTAATTGGTTAATGGTGGAATCCTAGTCTTGGTATTTTCTCTAAAGGTTT
>NW_020632288.1:376-1000 GCF_003573695.1 Papaver somniferum
TTAATTGGTTAATGGTGGAATCCTAGTCTTGGTATTTTCTCTAAAGGTTTGAACTATTTTATTTATTTGTGTGTTTAATTTAAATCTAAAAAAAATTGTTTTCTTCACAAGTCTGAAAAGACCCCTTTTTACCACTACTACTACAATCACTAGTTGAAAACCATCACTGTACAATTTTCCCGCCAAAATTCCTATTCTGTTTTCTTGAAGTTCCAATTATCTAGCCAATTTTAATCGAAATAAAAACCCATGTCAGCCCTGTTTAGTCCCTAGCAACAAACCCATTTGATTCAGCCGTTGAATCTCGTTATAATTCATCCAAAACCCTAATTTTGTTTCAAATTCAAAAGGTTAGTTATGATGGCACTGGTTCGGCTAGTTATGATGGCGAAAACTTCGTTTCAAAACCCTAATTCCGTTTCATTGAAAACCAGTTTTCCCGCCATTTTTCAAATTCAAAAGGTTGAAGATGACCTCCCATTATCCAATCCGGGGGTGCATTTAGCAATTGGGGTGTATTTAGCAATCTTGAGGGTGCGAGTAGCAATTCGTGGGGTATAAGAAGTAATTTTGGGTTGTAAATAGCAAAAACTCCTGGGGTGCCTTTATCAACTCCTTTGAGTG
>NW_020632289.1:0-579 GCF_003573695.1 Papaver somniferum
CTATAAGTCTTGATTTCTAGCCTGCATAGCTAAAGGTATCGGACTAGGATAGAAAGTGTAGTTGAGCTCAAGAACTCCATGGCAATCATCATACAAGACGAAGGAATATACAAGGAACTGGTGGATCTTCATCGACTAAAAGGTACGTGGAGACTTGAACTTATCTGTCACTCAAAAGTCTATCTATTCTATCTCCTACTCTTGAGACAAAAGTCGTTTTGATATATAGACTTTCATTATACACATTTGCTATTTCGAGCCGAGTTTATCTCGCCTATCTATTTCTCGAAATATGTGTTGGTAAGCTTTCGCTTTAGCCGAATTCATCTTTACCTAGTGACGAAAGTCATGTTATGTTTCAATCACTTTGAAAATGCTCTGACGAAAAATGTTATGTGAATAACGGCTATATCTGTCATCTGAGAATGTTTCAATGATTGAAATGAGAGTTTAGATTACATAACCATTGGTAGGATATAAGCATTGTTGTGGAAACACATATATGCATAAGTCCTTATTCCTTGAACCAAAGTTTGCGAACTTTGTTGATCAAGAGAAATGGAAGTGGCGTGAGCCAAG
>NW_020632289.1:590-1000 GCF_003573695.1 Papaver somniferum
CCTTGAACCAAAGTTTGCGAACTTTGTTGATCAAGAGAAATGGAAATGGCGTGAGCCAAGTCCGCGAAACAGTCCGCGAACTTGCGGAACTTCTCGGCCCGAGATTTTCTGATCGAGTTTGTGTACTCCTTCCATGAGCTTAAGTCCGCGAACCCAGTCCGCGAACTTGAGCAGGTTATATCTAAAGTCGGTTGTTCTTGAACTAATGTTTAAATAAACCAAGGAATGATTTTGCAAACCGTGGCTATAAAGTTCATGAACCGATTCAAGTGAATCAAACCGATTTTGCTTCAATTGTGTCTTGTTTAGTTACATAAGATTTCCTTGCAATTGAACAACTCTCTAACTAGTTCATTTGAGTCATTTGAACTAGTTATGGTGAAGAAGAATAAAGTTGATATGAGAGTAAT
>NW_020632290.1:0-349 GCF_003573695.1 Papaver somniferum
ATGCAATCGACGATGCCTGCGACAGTGAGTTAGGATTTTATTTTCTATTTGATTTGCTCGAGGACTAGCAAATAATAAGTTTGGGGGTATTTGATAGGCACATTTTTGTGTCTTATATAATCTCAATTGTATATATTATTAGTGCTCGATTTTATATTTATTATGGCTTTTTATGTCCCTGTAGGTATTTTTGGAGAAATAAGCTTTTGCGGCGAAATTGGCTAAAAAAGTGGTTTTTGCGCTCGTGGGAGAAAATTACTATTCGGACCCTCAGTTTGGATAAGGGTCGCTTCAATTACTAAGGGGCACTCTACTGATAAGGGGTACTCTCTTTACTATATGTTTCCGC
>NW_020632290.1:360-578 GCF_003573695.1 Papaver somniferum
CACTTCAATTACTAAGGGGCACTCTACTGATAAGGGGTACCCTCTTTACTATTTGTTGCCGCATGCTATTTACACCCCATCACAGGATAAGGGGCACTCCATCTTCACGGTTTAAAAACAGAAAAAATGGCGGGAAAGTCACGTTTAAAAGCTGCTCACCTGCGAACTTCTGGATTGGATTTTGGACGTGATTTTGATTGATTCAATTACTAAAGTTG
>NW_020632290.1:589-1000 GCF_003573695.1 Papaver somniferum
CTTCTGGATTGGATTTTGGACGTGATTTTGATAGATTCAATTACTAAATTTGATTGGTCTAGACTTGTATGAGATGAACAGAGTGAGCATGGGTTTTGAAGCAACGAAATTGGGCTGGATCATCTATATGAAGTTACACAGGGAGAAGAATAATTGTCACATGCGAACTTTTCTGCTTTGATTCTGCACGAGATTTTCTTGTAGTTTTTCACGGGTATGGATTGGGTTTGGCCTGTTAACATACAACAGGATTTTTGGTTGCTTCGAAATCGAGAAAAGGAAGGTTCCCACATGGTTATCTTAAAACAGGGAACTAAGTTATTACCGGGTTTGTTTGGGATTGTCTATGGAAAGTACGTGTGTAGAAAGGAAATATATCTGTTCGGGATTTGGTTTTATCAAGTTAGGGAA
>NW_020632291.1:0-470 GCF_003573695.1 Papaver somniferum
TGTTGATCGCAAAGTTAGTGTTCTAACTCACGAACATGGTGTGTCCACGGTCAAGAGAATAAAGGAAATCAGTGATACCTTATTTGATGAATTCATTTAAAGATATGAGGTTCTCAACGAACTTTGATTTTCTCCTTGTATATCCTAGTAAATCTTATATTTTCTTGTTTTTGTTAGAAGAATAACTAGAGTTTGGAATAGCCATTATTGTGATTACACATAGCTATGTCCAACGTTTTCATCTTCATGTTTTTAGATTTATTGGTTTAAATTCTAAATTTGCTTGGAAGATGATTTTTGCAGTATTAATCTTTATGGTTTTATATATTGCAATATTGTTATGGGATATGTGTGTTTACATCCGTGAACTATGAGTGTCCCATACGTTATCAAAAGTAAAGTCTTTCGTATGTCGATATGCATGTATTGGTAAAAGAATGAATAGACTTTTGACAAATACAAAAGTTAAG
>NW_020632291.1:481-1000 GCF_003573695.1 Papaver somniferum
TATGTCGATATGCATGTATTGATAAAAGAATGAATAGACTTTTGACAAATACAAAAGTTAAGCCTATTATGTCAATTATTGATGGAAGATAGGTTAAAATCTTTTGTTTGCAAGGATTATGTCTATTGAATGTCGTTATGCGAATAGTGATGGAAAATAGAATGAATCCTTGTGTATTCCGCAGTATTGATCTTCCCTGATCCATATTTTTATGTATTACTTTGAGGATCCGTAAAGTGTCTTATGTTGAGCACTAAACGTCCAAGTTGATTATTTTTATGATTAGCTTAGTTGTTGTTTCGTGATGTACTTTATGTCGAACATATTCAACTAAATTAATCATCTTGTTTGGTTATTTAGTTGTTGCTCCGTAAGTTTTCTTATGACGAGCATGACCAATTAAATTGATTACTTTTGTGATTAGTTTGGTTGTGTATTTCGATTAGATTAATTATGGGTTCTCTTGTGATTAATCTAATTGTATATTTTTTTGAGTCTCCATAAGTTCACTTATGTTGA
>NW_020632292.1:0-461 GCF_003573695.1 Papaver somniferum
GTGATATTGCAATTGTTTATGGGATATGTATTGTTTGCATCCGTGAACTTGAAGGTCCCATATGGTGGTCAAAAGTAAAGTAGTTCATGAATTTGTATTCGTATTGATGAAAGGACGAATGGACTTTTGGCAATTACAAAAGTTATGCCTATGCAATCATGTATTTGATGGAAAATAGGATGATATCTTTTGTTTGACAAGGATAAAGTCTATTATATCGTTATGATGGAAATTAGAATAGATCCTTGTATGTTATCCACGATATTGATCTTCATTGATCCATCTTGCTATGTTTTACCGTGAAGGCTCTATTGTGTATCTTATGTTGAGCACCTTACAACTATGTCGATTAATATTGGCCTTGTTGGTTGTTCCATGAGATGCTATATGTTGAGCATTCTTGAACTAAATTAATCATCTTGATTGGTTATTTAGTTATTTGCTCCGAAAGTCTTCTTTTG
>NW_020632292.1:472-1000 GCF_003573695.1 Papaver somniferum
ATTCTTGAACTAAAATTTTCATCTTGATTGGTTATTTAGTTGTTTGCTGCGAAAGTCTTCTTTTGTCGAGCAAAATCTTTTGACAACTAAATTGATTGCTTAAGTGATTAGTTTGGTTATGTATTCCAATTAGATTAATTAGAGGTTCTCTTTTAATTAATCTAATTGAGTTTTTCATATATTCAACAAGTTCTTGTGTTGAGTATATGAACGACTATCCTAATCATGTTCTATTGGTTGGTGTAGTCGTATATTCCGTAAGGTTTTCCTTATGTTAAGTATTTGAACGATTAAGGTAGTCATCTCCGTGTGGTTATCTTAATCGTAGCTCCGTCAGTTTTCTTATGTTGAGCACAATCAATTAAATTGATAACTTTTGTTGTTTGATTTAGTTGCGTATTCCGATTAAATTAATCATGGGTTTACTTGTGATTAATTTGGTTGAGTTTTGGATATAGAAAATCATTTCCATGGTTTTTGGTGTCCAATTAAAAAATCCTTCTTTTCTTTCGAAATTAAGGTCGCTCT
>NW_020632293.1:0-660 GCF_003573695.1 Papaver somniferum
TGCAATCAGTTGAAGGAATTCACGAGGTAGTGGGTGGAAAATCGACCAAGTCTCCACACGTTGAGCAACTGGTTTCAAACACGATCTCCACTTCCCCACTCCTTGATTCCATCAACTGTCACACTTCATGGAATCATGGTGTCTACAATTCCAGCAATATAAATAAGTCTCTGAATCATGATTGAATCATCAGCATCATCAGTATCATCAATCTCACGTCTCATCGACAACACGAGATCATCAACTCATCAATTGAGCAACTACTCTCAATTGAGCAATTTCAATCATTCAGAGCTTATCATATTCAGAATTCACACACCCACAATCTTTGATTACCATTGATTCCACACATTTCCCAGCTTCCCTCCTACAGATCAACCCATCCTCTCTTGTGACCGAATTTACTCTGGAACGGTCATTGTCTTGATTTAGGCCGGAGTACTACAGATTGATCTCTCGAATCTAAAGCACCCCCTTTGCAGCGGTGCATCTGTGTGAGGTTTAACATTTCGCTCGGTTCGAGGAGTCTCCTCCGTACGGTCGTCTCCTCAATTCCTTAAAAACCAGCAAATCGTTTTTCCCCATCTACAGATTGGCGACCACAGTGGGAGATCATTCTCTCGGTTGCAATCTCACAATTTCATAAGATGGTTGATCTCA
>NW_020632293.1:730-1000 GCF_003573695.1 Papaver somniferum
AAGATGGTTGATCTCAGGTCAGGTTCAGTTACGAATCCTAACAGAAACCGTACTAGCAGTAGCAACAACAACAATCGGAATATCCTGGAGACAATTCCGACCTCTAACACGGATGGTGGTGACACTACTCCTCCTCACGCCGAAGGTCATCCACTGTCCGGACGACATCGTGAAGAAGTCAGAGGAGATCCACCGCCTACCATTGCTGATCTTATCAAAGCGCAGGAGACTCTTGCAAAGAACCAGACTGACATGGCTGCTACACAGAAG
>NW_020632294.1:0-456 GCF_003573695.1 Papaver somniferum
ATCTACATATGAAAGTGTGAGTGGGAATGCACCAGTGAGAAAACAGAGCCACAATACCACTTGCGTCATGATAAATGAACAACTCTCCAGAAGCTTGAATAGCTCTCGTCACCTGCGCCTGGTCGAGCATAGTCCTCACATGAGGAAAACCCAACATATGCCTCGCCCAGCCGGCAAATTTCTCCAAAGGTCGTCGAGAAAGCTTAAACTCTATGATTGATGAGGCGAAGACCCCTCGTTCAAGACAAAATCGAATCACTGTCTTAGGAGTCACCAATTTATTCTGAGTAACGGTTCTGGGATTTATAAAAATACGATACACTGGGGATTTCAAATGTTGCTCAGCTCCTGGAATATCTTTTTCAAAGAATGCATCATCTATGTTCGGGACATTCTTAATCCCAGGGATTTCGTCTTCGTCTCCCCCAACGGAAGTTTCATCCATGCATGTCTCAT
>NW_020632294.1:467-1000 GCF_003573695.1 Papaver somniferum
CCCAGGGATTTCGTCTTCGTCTCCCCCAACGGAAGTTTCATCCATGCATGTCTCATCTCTGAAGATACCATCATCAACACACATCTCTTCCCTCGAAGCGTCGTCAGCTTGGGAATTGGACATCTTTGCTAAGTAGCTGAAAAGGTTCACACTACATTCTACTTCAATATGTTGTACAGATATAAATCAAGGAAATACAAGAAAAAATGGTAGCTCTTAACTCTTACCTTTTATACTTCCACTAACAATAGTGATAGTAATACTAGAGTTAACACCTCAAAATCGTTCGTCTCTTCGAAAACTGCAAAAAACAAACGAAACTTTATTAATTTCAAAACTGATTTTCATAAAATCACGGACACAATTTTCATAATGTGAACATTCACACAACTGACCTATGAAGTTTACAACAATAAAATATTTCATCATAAATATATTGTCTATCTTCGAAGGTTCCTCGAAACCCACGTTTCTGATTTTCGAAAAAACAACAATTAATGCAACATTGCTTACATGAATTCTCAAGAATTTAA
>NW_020632295.1:0-302 GCF_003573695.1 Papaver somniferum
GAGTATATATGATAAGGGAAAAAGAAGGCAAAGGAATACCCAGCGAAATTTCGGAAGAAGGGGAAGGACCCATAAAAGCAATAAAAGAACCAACACCAATGGGAGAACCTAAATCCAGTTACACTGCCGCAGAACCAACAAAAGAAGTAAATGTTGGAACTGTAGAGGAGCCTCTAATGTTGAGAATTGGAACCAAAATGGATATAGAAGAAGAAGAAAGAACTGTTAACTTGTTGCAAGAATATAAAGATATTTTCGCAGGAAACATGGAATAGATCCATCAATTACATGTCACAAATTGG
>NW_020632295.1:313-513 GCF_003573695.1 Papaver somniferum
GGAATAGATCCATCAATTGCATGCCACAAATTGGAGATTAACAAAAATGTGAGACCATTTAAACAGAGAATAAGAAAAATTGCAACAACTTACCATTCCCAAATAGAAGAAGAATTATAGAAAATGCTTGAGGCAGGAATTATAAGAGAAGCTAAATACCCAGAATGGATAGTGAATATGGTCATTGTCCCAAAGAAAAA
>NW_020632295.1:650-935 GCF_003573695.1 Papaver somniferum
AAGATAAAGGTATTAACAAAAGTACCAATTGAATCAGTGATGAAGAATTCTAAAAGATCAGGAAGGGTGGAGAGATGGAATGCACAAGTAGGCCACTTTGATATTAAATATGAAATTTTGTCTTCACCTAAATCACAAGTTGTTGCGGATTTCTTGACAGAATTTCCTTTAGAAGAAGATGAAGCAGTAGAAGAAATGATGGATGTAGAAGAAGAACATGGGGATCCAAAAGATTTATTAACAAAACCAAATATATGGGAAATATTGGTAGATGGATCATCAAAT
>NW_020632296.1:0-321 GCF_003573695.1 Papaver somniferum
GGAGGGAAGCTGAGAAATGTTTAGAATCAGTGGTAATCAAAGATTGTGGGTGTGTGAATTCCGAATACGATAAGCTCTGAGTGATGAAATTGTTCAATTGAGAGTAGTTGCTCAATTGATGAGTTGATGATCTCGTGTTGTCGATGAGACGTGAGATTGATGATATTGTTGATGATTCAATCATGATTCAGAGACTTATTTATATTGTTGGAATTTTAGACACCATGATTCCATGGAGTGTGACAGTTGATGGAATCAAGGAGTGGGGAAGTGGAGATCGTGTTTGAAACCAGTTGCTCAACGTGTGGAGACTTGGTCGAT
>NW_020632296.1:332-631 GCF_003573695.1 Papaver somniferum
CCATGAAGTGTGACAGTTGATGGAATCAAGGAGTGGGGAAGTGGAGATCGTGTTTGAAACCAGTTGCTCAACGTGTGGAGACTTGGTCGATTTTCCACCCACTACCTCGTGAATTCCTTCAAATGATTGCACGACTTGCTCACATTCCATCGTGTGTTTGAACACACGTGCCGTAGGCTGGTGGACCCGGGAAAGCGTATAAAATTGAAGCGAAATAAAAACGGGCCTACAGTAATACCGCAAGTGCACGGTCGTCGGTTGTAGCTCGTGCAAGTACGGGTCGATCCACAGAGATTGGG
>NW_020632296.1:831-1000 GCF_003573695.1 Papaver somniferum
ATTTATTCTTGAAAACAATGAAAATACAGAATATGGGATAAAATGTAGAATTACTGCACAAAAGATGAGTTAAATGCCAACAAAAAGGGATAAAATTATACAATATTTGGCACTCATCATAGGCCGCCAGACCAAAACCCTAAGTGATATCCCCCCAAGTGACATGATT
>NW_020632297.1:0-529 GCF_003573695.1 Papaver somniferum
TACCATTTTTTGCTGATGTTGGTTTGTTTACATAGTAGTAATCTTTGATCTTCCGGTTCCAGAAAATGTCGACCAACAATAACAACAATTATGATTACTGGTATTCCTCTTCTTCCTCTGGATCTTCTGATGAGGATTCCGATGCTCCTGTAGAGAAATCAAAGGCTAGGGTTACCCAGGAAGGGGCGAATCATAATGTTCCTTTGGGTAAGCGAAGAGTCTCTTTTGCTGAACTCGAAAAGAAAAGAGATGAAGACAAAAAGGAGGATGCCCGTCAACGTGAAAAAGATCGCACCCGGCGTAAGAGACAGAGGGTTGAAGAGAAGCGTCAATTCTTGGATGGGGTGCCTTCTGATTCTGATGCTGATGCTTCCGAAGGAGAGATCACATGGGAACCATCCAAGTGTTACATTAAGCCTGATCGATATGAAAGAGAGCATCGGAGGACGATGAAGAAAATTGAAGCTGAAGCTGCAGCAGAAGATAATTCGGATTCAGATGATGATGTTATCTTCCGTCCACCGGACTT
>NW_020632297.1:540-1000 GCF_003573695.1 Papaver somniferum
CAGAAGATAATTCGGATTCAGATGATGATGTTATCTTCCGTCCACCGGACTTCACTAATGATCCTAACAGTGACTCTGAAGAAGATGATTCCGAGAAGGGCAGTGACGATGAAGCTGACAATTCGGATGAGTTCGACGAGTAGTTTTACTTCCATCTTCTTGTAGATGGTAGAGCATTCCCTTTTTAGTCTTTATAGTGGATATCTTTATTTTGACTGTTTAAAGACTTTACTTCATTTAGACTTTTCTTCTGAATGATGAACATTTTGTTAACGTCGATTTCTTCCAATCCATGACATGGACCAATGTCCATATATCCAAATTCATTATGACTTGTAGATTTTCATGAGAAGTAACATAACACGGATGAGAATTCATGACGTGTACAAGGCCGCGTGGCCTATCCTTCGACCTGTGATGTTCATTCCCCAGTATGTTATTTTCCTCCGCGTCTTTGGTA
>NW_020632298.1:0-600 GCF_003573695.1 Papaver somniferum
AAATGCAATTTTTACTAGACGTATTGCCTTAGAACATATTAATTGTAATTACAATACATTTTTCAAACTTTTTCTGTTAAGGATGAGTTTATCTATCTTTCAATTTAGTCTCAGAAATCAATTTCTGACTTATAACGAAGTGTGTAGACTTTTTTGAGTTAACGTATATTAAATTCATCATTTTTATGATCTCTTTCTTTTTGTGCTAGGTTTGTCTTTCTATTTGATTCAAGATAGATGAAATTTGTTAGGATTTGGATTAGTTCTGCATGGTATTTCATCCTTCTTCTATTGTGAAATTCGACTTGCTTCATATTTTCTTGAATCAATGTACATAGAAATGAAATTTTTATTAGACGTATTGCCTTAGAACATTTTAATTAAAATTACAATACATTTTTCAAACTTTTTCTGTTAAAGATGAGTTTATCTAGTTTACAATTTAGTCTTAGAAATCAATTTCCGACTTATAACGAAATGTGTAGTCTTTTATGAGTTAACGTATATAAAATTCAACATTTTTATGAACTCTTTCTTTTTATGTTGGCTTTGTCTTTCTATTTAATTCAAGATAGATGAAATTTGTTGGGATTTGGGTTA
>NW_020632299.1:0-490 GCF_003573695.1 Papaver somniferum
GACTTTGAAGAATTGTGTGGTACGGTTAAAATTAAGAATTTGTCTGATGAATACCTTAGACTTAGGTTGTTTCCTTTCTCATTAAAAGATAAGGCAAAATCTTGGCTAGATGCTTTGCCTCCTTCATCAATTAGGACTTGGGAATACATGACAAAATTGTTTTTGAACAAGTTTTTCCCTAGGCATAAGACTTCTGCCATTCGTCAAAAATTAAATAGTTTTGTGAAACAACAGGGAGAATCTCTCTATGACTACTTAGAGAGATTCCATGATCTTTTGCTGCAGTGTCCACATCATGGATTTGATACTCCTAGGCTTACGTTGATTCTTTACGAAGGGTTAGATCATAAAACTATGACCACGGTAGAGTCACTTTGTGGTGGTAAGTTTCAGGAAAAAAGTGCTGATGAGGGGTATACATTCTTGCAAGAGGTAGCTGAAAAAACCCAAGAGTGGGATGCTAAAGAACCAGTAAGGTCAATTGCTAATA
>NW_020632299.1:501-1000 GCF_003573695.1 Papaver somniferum
ATTCTTGCAAGAGGTAGCTGAAAGAACCCAAGAGTGGGATGCTAAAGAACCGGTAAGGTCAATTGCTAATAGCAAAGGAGCGCACAGAGTTGATATTCAATTTGACTCTGACGCTAAAATAGCTTCGCTGACAAGAAGGCTTGAGTCGCTAGAACATAGTTCTAAAACTAAGCCTTTCGTCGAGTCTTTGGACCAAACCTTTTATGACGATGGTAGTGAGCAATTCAATGCTCTCTATCAAGATAATCGTCGTAAATATGACCCTTATTCCAATACTTACAACCCAGGGTGGGAAAGACACCCTAATTTTTCATGGTCTAGAGGTCAGTATGAAGGTCATTCTAATAATGCTAGTGGTTACACACAGAAACCTTCCATTCCTAATGATTCTTCTAACCAAAGAATGCCTAGTATGGAAGAAAGTCTAAGTTTGTTTATGCAGGCTACTCAAAAGTCAATAACAAACTTAGAGCAGACCACTGCAAGGTCCATAGCAAAT
>NW_020632300.1:0-488 GCF_003573695.1 Papaver somniferum
GGATCGTTGAATATTGATTGTTGAACCAATATTCCTTGGTTTGAGCAAATATTTATCATATGAGCAAGTGTTATTCATGTGATGAATTGTTGAATATTTGATCGTCTGAGCATGTGTTTCTCATCTGATGGATTATTGGCAGCGTACCAAAAATATTAATTAGAATACTGGTCGTTGAACCGAGCATAATTAATAAGATTAATGACCATGAGGTCGTCGTAAAATTATTAAGGTTGGAATATGGAATGATGATCCTTGGATTCAGAAACCCTAATTTGATCAATTGATGATCAATTCATGGTTCGTCAGAATTTCAACCATGGGACAAAGGAGGGAGCGACTACATGGGACCGTGGATAAACCATGTAGTGTCCATATGCTAACATGAGCAAATACAAAGAACTCCTGAAGAGTTGATGATTTGTTAGTGAAAAAATGATTAAATGCTGGTTTAATCATTTATTCAAAAATGCTCGTCTGAGCCTTAG
>NW_020632300.1:499-1000 GCF_003573695.1 Papaver somniferum
AACTCCTGAAGAGTTGACGATTTGTTGGTGAAAGAATGATTAAATGCTGGTTTAATCATTTATTCAAAAATGCTCGTCTGAGCCTTAGGTGAGAAAACCTAATTAATTATGACGGAGTGAGGGACCGACCATGGGGTCATGAAACCGGCCCTGGGTAATCATGTGACCTCTTGATGATCACTTCATGAAAGTCCAAATTGTTTGGAAGAGTCAATCTTGGTCGGTCAAGATAGCTTGCTCGTGTCCACAAGGCGTCCGCGTCTTAGTCCTGAGAATTTTGATATTTTCTGGCATGCAATTGAGCATCCATTCGAGGAAATATGCCAAAATTAGGGTTTCGACGAAACTGAGGAAAACACCATGAGATGATGGAAAATAATTATTAAATAACAAATAAGGAGGCGTGGAACCGCCGAGGCCAAGGCATGGTTGGACGGTAGTGGCCATGGTCCCTTGGTGCCTTTTCCTTAATTTTATAATATTTTGATGATTTTATGAAAA
>NW_020632301.1:0-371 GCF_003573695.1 Papaver somniferum
GTGATACAATCATTTGATGTAGGCTTGGAATGTTTCGATAATGATTATTTCAATATCTTGAAAATTGCTTTGATGCTAATAGTGTGTGGAAACGGCTATTGTCATTATAGAAGAATGTTTCAATGATTGAAATAAAGAGTTGAGAATGTAACCATGTTTGGATATAAGCATATATAGTGTGTTCGCACATTAATGTATAAATCCATAAATCGGGAGCCAAGTGTATGCATATGTGTGTATACGAAATTGGTGAAGGAGACAGGTTAAGTATGCATACCCGTACGCATACTGGGGGAAGTTTTCGAATCGAAAATTTCTGATGAGTTTGGTTTTGACAAACTCTTAACTAGTCACCTTAAGTATGCGTACGC
>NW_020632301.1:382-1000 GCF_003573695.1 Papaver somniferum
AAGAATGTTTCAATGATTGAAATAAAGAGTTGAGAATGTAACCATGTTTGGATATAAGCATATATAGTGTGTTCGCACATTAATGTATAAATCCATAAATCGGGAGCCAAGTGTATGCATATGTGTGTATACGAAATTGGTGAAGGAGACAGGTTAAGTATGCATACCCGTACGCATACTGGGGGAAGTTTTCGAACCGAAAATTTCTGATGAGTTTGGAAACTAAACAAATTCAAATCAGGTTGCTTAAGTACGCATACCCGTACACATACTAAAGCTGGTTACTTTGTCAAATCGGTCAGTTCATGGACTTAAACATTTAAATCATAAGGAATGCAATCTTTGCAAACCGTGGCTATAATGTTCATGATTGATTCAATTGAATCAAACCGATTTGGTTTCGATTGTGTTTTCTATAACAATTGAACAACTCTTTAACTAGTTTCATTTGAGTCATTTGAACTAGTTATGGTTAAGATGAATAAGGTTGATATGAGAGTAATCATATGGCTAACCTCGGTTAACTATTTGTGAACCAACATGGTGTACACGTTTAGGTACGGTTACATAAACCTAAATGAGGGTACATTTCATTTGTGTGTAACAAGCTAAGTTCGA
>NW_020632302.1:0-571 GCF_003573695.1 Papaver somniferum
TCATGAACTTTATAGCCACGGTTTGCATACTGCATTCCTTAGTAATTTAAGTTTCATGTTCAGAGCACATCTTTAGATCATAACCCACTCAAGTACGCAAACAAGTTCGCGGACTTAAGACAACCGACAGAGTTTTCCAAACTCAGCAGAAAATCTTGGCAAGGAGACTTCCGCCAGCTCGCGGACTGTGTTCGCGGACTTGTACTACACGAACGAATTTTGAATCCCATCGAAAATTCTCGGAATAAGAACTTCCGTCAGTTCACGGACTGAGTTCCGCGGACTTGGCAAAGCCAATTCCTCCGGTTTTTCTCAATCAACAAAGTTTGCAAACTTCGGATTAAGGAATAGGACTTATTGTTAGAGCATAGCTCAGTCGACCTTGCATGCGTTCCTATCTCAAGCATGTTTGTCAATGTTAGTGATCAAAACTATGAGTCTTAATTTCTAGCCTACATAGCTAAGTCTCGGACTAGGATAGAAAAGTGTAGTTGAGCTCAAGGACTTCATGGAGATTCATCATACAACGACGAAGATCTACTCAAGGAACCGTGGAACTTCATCAACAAAA
>NW_020632302.1:602-1000 GCF_003573695.1 Papaver somniferum
ATTCATCATACAACGACGAAGATCTACTCAAGGAACCGTGGATATTCATCAACAAAAGGTATGTAGAGACTTGAACTTATCTATCACTCAAAAGTCTATCTCTTCTATCTCCTACTTCTTATGAGACAAAAGTCGTATGCTATATAGACTGGATCATACACATTTGATATTTCGAGCCGAGTATATCTCGCCTATCTATATCTCGAAATCATGTGTTGGTAAAGCGTTTCGCTTTGATCAAGTTTATCTTCACCTAGTGACGAAAGTCATGAAAAGTTTCAATTACCTTGAGAATTGCTCTGACGCGAAACGGTCTGTGAATAACGGCTATATAATGTCCTCTGAGAATGTCTCAATGATTGGAATGAGAGTTTATATTACATAACCATGTATTCCTT
>NW_020632303.1:0-527 GCF_003573695.1 Papaver somniferum
ATCATTGTGTAAGGGGGAGTGGTTTCCATGATCGAGATGGAGTATTGACTAAGGGGGAGTGATACATATCACCATAGTATTATTGTTAAAGTCGTGATGCAATTGGACTTTGATGTTCATAATAATACTATGACACTGTATAATAATGATCGAGAATCTCGATTTCTCTCATTGTTATAGCTACGGATCTTCAACAACGGTGATACTAAACTTACAACCCTTGGGATCATTAGAGTACTTGGAAGGACGAAGATTTCAAGGAACGTTGTAGATTGGACTATGGAATATGAGCCACTAAATTTTATCTTTTTTGTATTCCATATGTATTGATAGTTTTTTCACTAAAATTAACAAAGGGGGAGATTGTTAGAGCATATCTCGGTCAACCTCGCATGCGTTGCTATATCAAGCATGTTTGTCAATGTTAGTGATCAAAACTATAAAGTCTTGATTTCTAGCCTATTAGCTAAGTCTCGGACTAGGATAAGAAAAGTGTAGTTGAGCTCAAGGACTTCATGGTGATTCAA
>NW_020632303.1:560-2440 GCF_003573695.1 Papaver somniferum
GTTGCTATATCAAGCATGTTTGTCAATGTTAGTGATCAAAACTATAAAGTCTTGATTTCTAGCCTATTAGCTAAGTCTCGGACTAGGATAAGAAAAGTGTAGTCGAGCTCAAGGACTTCATGTTGAATCAACGACAACGACGAAGATCTACACCAAGGAACCGTGGAACTTCATCAACAAAAAGGTATATGAAGACTTGAACTTATCTATCACTCGAAAGTCTATCTATTCTTCTCCTACTTATTATGAGACAAAAGTCGTATGCTATATAGACTAGATCATATACACTTGATATTTCGAGCTGAGTATTCATTGCTTATCTTTTACTCGAAATCATGTGTTGGTAAAGCGTTTCGCTTTGATCAGGTTTATCTTCACCTAGTGACGAAAGTCATGAAAGTTTCAATAACTTTGGAAATTGCTCTTACGAGAAAGGTTTGTTGTTCTTCACGACTGGATATCTCCCTATGAGAATGTTTCAATGATTGAAATGAGAGTTTAGATTATATAACCATGTATTCCTTGAACCGAAGTTTTCGAACTTTGTTGATCAAGAGAAATCGGTAGGATTGTGGAATTGGCTTGCCAAGTCTGCGAACCCAGTCCGCAGACTCAGTCCGCGAACTGACGGAAGTTCACGACCGAGAATTTCTGCTGGTATTTCCAAACCTCGTTTGTGTGCTCAGTCCGCGAACCCAGTCCGATAACTGGCGGAAGTTCTCGACCCGAGAATTTTTGCTGAGTTTGGAAAACTCAACCGATTAGCTTAAGTCCGCGAACTTGTTTGTGAGCTTAAGAGGTTATGATCTAAAGATTTTTTCTGAACATGGAACATTAATTATTAAGGAATGCTTTATGCAAACCGTGGCTATAATGTTCATGAGTCGATTCTAATCGAATCGAATCATCTTTGTTTCAATTGTTTCTTGTGTTGTTACATAAGATCTCATAGAAATTGAACAACTCTTAGCTAGTTCATTTGAGTCAATTGAACTAGTTATGGTGAAGAAGAACATGATTAATATGAGATACTCATATGGTTCTTTTTGGGTTATCATGTTGAACCAACATACGTGTACTCATTTAGGCATGGTTTTCTCAAACCCAGTAAGCATGTACCCAAGTATGTGTGTCAAGCTATGTCTTCGATCTAACGGTTGAGAGATATTGGCTTGAATCTAAATCAGGTTTTCATCTAACGGTGAATAGAGTTTGCTTTGTACCTAAGGAAAAACCCTGATTTGAAGGCTATGTAAAGGAGACGTCTAGCATTGAGCAAACCTAATCCCCACGCGTATGTTTTCTACTAGTGCTCTCGCTAGAGTCGATCTCGATTAACTGTTGAGTTTCTTCTCTAAACTCGAGTTAACGACTTAAAGACTTCATTGGGATTGTGAAGCCAGACCGATACTACTTTTATCGTAGTTGTGTGATCTGATCTTGCATCTTCTATCGTACGAGTACAATCGATTGATTGGCTTGAGATCGTGAGAGTTCTCCGATAGGAAAGATAAAGAAGTCACAAACATCTTCGTCTCACTATTTGTGATTTCTCGACAATCCGCTTGTGTAGTCTGGAAGGATTGTAGAGAGGTGATTGATTAATCTAGGCTGTTCTTCGGGGATATAAGTCCAGATTATCAATTGGTTCCCGTTACCTTGATTTTGTAGCTAAAGACGGAACAAAACCCAGGGTTTATCTGTGGGAGACAGATTTATCCTTTCGATAGACTTTTCTGTGTGAGACAGATTCGTTTATTATCAAGTCTGTGATTTTGGGTTGCAACAACTCTTTGTTGTGGGTGAGATCAACAAAGGGAATCAAGTACGCAGTGTCCTGCTGGGATCAGAGGCGTAGGAGTACAACTGTACCTTGTATC
>NW_020632303.1:2451-3000 GCF_003573695.1 Papaver somniferum
AATCAAGTATACAGTGTTCTGCTGGGATCAGAGGCGTAGGAGTACAACTGTACCTTGTATCAGTGGGAGATTGGTAGGGGTTCAACTATAGATCAGTCTGAAGTTAGCTTTGAGTATGCTAGTGTCTGTAGCGGCTTAATACAGTGTGTATTCAATCTGGACTAGGTCCCGGGGGTTTTCTGCATTTGCGGTTTCCTCGTTAACAAAACTTCTGGTATTTGTGTTATTTCTTTTTCACATTATATTTTATATAATAGAAACAATACAGGTTGTGCGTTCGTGATCATCAACTTCTCTAATCCAACTTTTGGTTGTTGATTGTAGTTGATTGATCCTTGGACATTGGTCTTTGGTACCGTCCAAGTTATCTCTCTTTGATAAAGACTCGCTATTGATTTTAGCTTGAGTAGAAATCAAATCGAGAGATTGAGATAATAACTCCTTGAGATACTTTTTATCTAGATTGAGTCTGACTGTCTAGTTGATTCTCTAGAAAAGTATTTTGGAGTTAGTCCATACAGATTGCTAAGCGAAATATTGGGTGGTGTT
>NW_020632304.1:0-515 GCF_003573695.1 Papaver somniferum
AATTTTGCAGGCCTTTGGCTGGGCATACATTAGGAACAACCACAACACATGGGAGCAGTTCTATGTTTACTGGATTTGCCCTTTTGTTGGGGCTATTCTAGCCGCCTGGGTGTTCCGAGCTATTTTCCCACCTCCTCCAAGTAAGCAAAAGAAGGCCTGAAAAAGAGGGACTTGAAAGAACAGGAGAAAAAAGAAGTTAGATAGGAAGGACCGTCTGACACTTCTGTTTCATCCATTGTCCAGACCAGCCTCGAAGGCTGGCATCATTAATAAAAACTAGATATGTTAATACTCCTTTTAATTTGAGGTCTGTTATTTGTGTAGTAACTGTAGTTATATATTAAAAAACGACACCTCCGAAACTTGTGAACAAGTTCGGAGTCGAACATAGTATTTGTTATCCTGGTTAATTAGGTGCTGCAATCAAGTCTAAGAATTATTGAGTGTATAATAAAAAATTTGGCTGATCGAACTTGGATTTTCATGGGCAGTATCGGAGCCTTTAACCCCCCCCC
>NW_020632304.1:526-1000 GCF_003573695.1 Papaver somniferum
CTAGAGTCCATCATTTACTACCTGCCATCGAACTAACAAGAAGTTTAACGAACCATTTTTGTTTCTCACTTATCAGGGGGTGTTCTTTAGTTTGAACAACTCCAAGAGGGGGTTTAGCTAAATAGTCAATGTGTTCGGAATGGGGTGTAAAAGAATCGCAAAGTGTTCCATGACAAAGTGGCAGACAACTGGCCCATGTGAGCATCTCCCGCCATAATCTTGGCGGTCTTTTTTGATTTTACCGCCAAAATCTTGGCGCCTAAAGATATTTCCCGCTGAATCTAAGATTCCCTAACTCAATATAAGAAGGGGGCGGCGTTATTCAGAGAGACAACAACCTTTCTGTGATTTCTTCACTGCAATTAATTTATTTAGCTTTAGATCGTCAATTGAAGATCAATTTCTTCCAATCTTCATTTCCCCTAAAAATTTCCCCAATTTTCTTTTTGTTCCTCTCTGAAATAAAAAATGGTG
>NW_020632305.1:0-475 GCF_003573695.1 Papaver somniferum
AGAACCCTTCAGGTCAAACCCAGTTTCAGAACACTTCTGAGAAAAAGATCTCTACCTTAGAAGAAGCTCTTACTATGTTAGTAAAGAACCATGATATGTTATCAGCTAACCACCTTAGCTTTCAACAAGAAACCAGGCAGAACCATAAGGATAATTCCCAGACTCTTGCTAAATTAGAACTTCAAGTCGGCCAAATAGCTAAGTATTTAAGTGAGAGAGAAGAAGGTAAGTTTCCTAGTCAAACTCAAGCCAATCCTAGGGGGTCCATCAAATATCTTTAGTTGGTGAGGAATCATCAAACCATGTGAACTCGATAAAAACCCTTAGGAGCGGTAAAACAGTAGACAATAAGGTAGCCATGCCTAATGAACATACTGTAGTTCCACCTTCTACTTTCCAAGAGGAACCCGTAACTGAGGAAACTGAAACAATCCCTAAGGAGTCCCAAGAAATTCCTGATAGGACTACCTTTGTG
>NW_020632305.1:486-1000 GCF_003573695.1 Papaver somniferum
ACCCTCTACTTCCCAAGAGGAACCCATAACTGAGGAAACTGAAACAATTTCTAAGGAGTCCCAAGAAATTCCTGATAGGACTATCTTTGTGCCTAGAGCCCCATATCCTCAGTTGTTAACCCCAACAAAGAAGGAGTCAACTTTCAACGAGATAATGGAAATATTTAAGCAGGTGAACATCAACATTCCTTTATTAGAAGCAATTAGGCAGATGCCTTATTATGCCAAGTTCCTTAAAGATCTTTGTACAAGAAAGCGCAAGCTTAATGTTCATAAGAAAACCTTTTTAGTTGGTCAAGTAAGTTCAATTCTTCTAAACCAAACACCCCCTAAGTATAAGGACCCTGGATGCCCTACCATATCTTGTGCAATTGGTAACCACACTGTCGATAAGGCATTACTTGACTTAGGAGCTAGTGTTAACTTACTCCCGTATCATGTATACACCCAGCTAGGTCTTGGTAAGTTGAAACCGACTAAAATGACACTACAATTAGATGATAGGTCTGTCAAA
>NW_020632306.1:0-560 GCF_003573695.1 Papaver somniferum
ATTGGTTGCTGCTATGGATAGTTGATGAAGCTCATTAAAAGAAGGCAGTGAAGACGATGACCATTGATGGTTTTGCTCGAGTTTGGTTGTTGCAGTTGTTAGAGCATGGCTCGGTTGAACCCACCAAGCGTTGGTATGTCAAGTTTGGTTATCATATTTTAGTGAATCAAAACTCATGTTAAGAGTCGCTTAATTATGTACTAGAGTTAAACTTCGTATAGGTTATCTTGAAAGTATTAGGATATGAGACATTAAAAGCATTGCGAAGACTTGAAGATATGAAGAAGCAAGGATCTACAATGACAACAATCATCCTTACACTTGAGGTTAGTGATATTTGACTTGAACTGTTTCATTCCCTAACGTATCTTTCAAGTCGTGCATATTAAAAACATAACTACGAAGCATATTTGAACTCTAGATAGACATAGTACTAACGAATACAATACGAGGTTTATTGCTTAATCATTAAACTTTGTAAATAAAACATCGCCATAACCATTTGAATGCTATTGTGATTATGTATGGGTATGAGGTGAGGATTTCATCCTAGGGAACAA
>NW_020632306.1:571-1000 GCF_003573695.1 Papaver somniferum
CCATAATCATTTGAATGCTATTGTGATTATGTATGGGTATGAGGTGAGGATTTCATCCTAGGGAACAATGTTTACATGTGTTCTAAGGAAGTAAGTTCATAAACTTGTTTGTGAACTGAAAAGGAAATTGCCAGGTGTTATTGGTTTTGTTATTCATTGCATATCTTATGAACAACTAATATGTGTGATAGAGTATAACCGCTCACAAGTTGTTGTGTTCTTGGTAGAACTATTCACAAAGGCCTGACTTTTGTATTGGTATAACTTTTATTAGTAAAACCAATCTTAAGTAATCACATGTGGTATGATCGGACTATGTCTGCCTTGGGGAAAGGGAACCGATCCTTGTAAGTGGTGCAGTACATCAAGGGGAACCGATCCTTGTATGGGGTGCAGCAAGGTTTATAGCAGAAAGGTGAACCGATCCTA
>NW_020632307.1:0-532 GCF_003573695.1 Papaver somniferum
CCAAAACCCTAGTTTTGGCCACGCCTAAACCGCGCCAAGGCATGTCGACCATGCCACATGTACCAACGGCATGCCTTACCAGCCACCTTGTGGCGCCTAAATTATGCCATGTCGGCCTTTACTTCATAACTGCCAAAACGAAGGGTTGCGATAATCAATGACCACCCTTCCATCTAAGACGCATATCTTAGCCGTACAAGGTCACCAACCAATGCATGGTAACCTTTGGCCCAACGCCAAAATCCAAGTTTCGACTATGCCTATACCGCTCCAATGCATGCCGACCATGCCACATGTGCCAATGGCATGTCGTTCCAGCCACCTTGCCGCGCCTAAACTATGCCATGTCAGCCTTCCCTTTACGGCTACCAAAACGAAGGGTTGCAACAATCAACGGCCACCCTTCCATCTGAGACGCCAATCTTAGCCGTCCAAGGTCACCAACCAACGCAAGGTAAAATTTGGCCCAACTCCAAAACTCTAGTTTTGGCCACGCCTAAACCGCGCCAAGGCATGCCGACCATGCCACATG
>NW_020632307.1:543-1000 GCF_003573695.1 Papaver somniferum
CCAACGCATAGTAACCTTTGGCCACGCCTAAACCGCGCCAAGGAATGCCGACCATGCCACATGTGCCAATGGCATGTCGTGCCAGCCACCTTGCCGCTCCTAAACCATACCATGTCGGCCTTTCCTTTACTGCTACCAAAACGAAGGGTTGCAACAATCAATGGATACCCTTCCATCTGAGACGCCAATCTTAGCCGTCCAAGGTCACCAACCAACGCAAGGTAAAATTTGGCCCAACTCCAAAACTCTAGTTTTGGCCACGCCTAAACCGCGCCAAGGCATGCCGACCATGCCACATGTGCCAGTGGCATGCCGTGCCAGCCACCTTGCCGCGCCTAAACCATGCCATGTCGGCCTTCCCTTTACGGCTGCCGAAACTAAGGATTGCAACAATCAATGTCCATATTTCCATCTAAGATGCAGATCTTAGCCGTCCAAGGTTACTATCTAACGCATG
>NW_020632308.1:0-284 GCF_003573695.1 Papaver somniferum
TCGTTCGATGAATTGTCGAATATTGGTTGATTGTTGAACCAATATTCCTTGGTTTGAGCAAATATTGATCATTCGAGCAAGTGTTGCTCATCTGATGATGAACAAAAATATTAATTAAAGTACTGGTGTAGAACCGAGCATAATTTAATAATATTAATGACCATGAGATCGTCATAGAATTATTAAGGTTGGAGTCTGGAAGCATGGTCCTTGGACTCAGAAACCCTAATTTGGTCGATTGATGATCAATTCATGATTTGTTAGAAATTTAACCATGAAACGAA
>NW_020632308.1:484-852 GCF_003573695.1 Papaver somniferum
GTCCCACAAGTTTTCATAATTTTATTTATTATTTGATGATTTGTGCAAAATACCATGAAATCAAGGAGTTTTTTCATGAAATTAGAGAAATAATAATAATAATAATAAAATAATGAGGAACTGTGAGGTGTGGGGCCGGATGGGACCAAGGAATGGTCGGTTGTCCAACTGTCACGCCCCACACTTCTTTCCTTAATTTTATATTATTTTTTACGAATTTATGAAAATACCATGAAACCGAGGAGTTTCCTCGAGACGAAGGAGATTTGATAAAATGAGAGAATTTTCATCAAATCATGGAAAATAATAAAAATGCATTAAAAATATAAAACTGGCGTGGGATTGACCACGACACGGTCGGTCGGTCG
>NW_020632309.1:0-867 GCF_003573695.1 Papaver somniferum
TTTTCCATTATAATTCATCATAACCAAAACCAGTTCTTGTTGTTGTTGTAGAAATATTAAATGCAGTTGTTGCTGAACTCATTCCACTAGATGAGTTATCAAAATAATCTGGAGTTGTAGTGTTGGATTCATAATAAGAGAAAAGTGCATTGAGTTATAGTGACTTTGATAGCTGTGCACACCATGTACTGTCTTAAGAACAAACTCTACTATTTAGCCTTATACCTAGGATCTAAAACAACTCAAATGCCCATCAACATGTTACTTTCTTTCCAATAGCTATCAAACTTTCCCCTCATATTCAATCCATATCTCTGATATAATCATGTTCACTATATATTTTCCCATTCCTTAATGCATTTATTAACCTCTTGCACCCCATTATAATACAAATTTGTTGTGGGATACTTATTGCCTCCAAATTTGGTAGAAATGGCATCAAATAGTTCCAAAAGTTAACATATATGTATTCCTTGTTGCCACTCCTGAGAATTTGGTAGTACAGTGAAGTCAGTATCCAATTCAGCTAGCTTAACAAATGCTTATTTCAAAATAATTGAATCCTTAAGCATATTAAAGGTGGAGTTCCATCTGGTATCTACATCTAAATTAACATACCTTCCAGCAAGCTTAATTTGGGCCATAGCATTTGTAAACCTCTCTTTTCTAGCCTGACTTGACCTGAAATATTTCACACACTCTCTAATTGCATCTATAAATGGAGCAGCTACTTTCATTCCACATAATACAATTAAATGCAATACATGATTGCTACACCTCATTTGGAACAATTCACCCTCAAGAACTAGACAAACCTTTCCATCAAGTCAACTCTTCAAATTTTCCATCATAAAATCATTGGATCTA
>NW_020632310.1:0-551 GCF_003573695.1 Papaver somniferum
GACCATAATGGTTAATTCTGAGGATGTGGCTTGTTTTATGACTTTTATCAGAAAGTGGATCTGGCTTGCAGAGTGAAAAGCTACCAGTTCTTGGTAATTTCTAGATATTATGTTGTTGCCGACCAAAAACTTGTTGTTTGGTGGAAATAGGTGAAGCCTATTTATACAAGTCATCTTTAAACGTACCCTGGTCTCGTAGGAAGTGGGAACGATTGGGTGATGGAAGAGTGGAGTAACGTATAACCGTCAGAAACCCATGCTTCCATGATGAAGGAAGTGGATCCGTTTACACCCGTTACTTCTTGCCGCCACTAATTATCTCGCTTCATAACACTTTCTTATAACGGGCGTATTGCACGCCGCACGCTGTAAACCGCCAGACCAATACCCTGATGAGTATCCCCCAGTTTGTGACATGTTTGATGTCTCGAGTGTTTTCGTGGAAAACGTGTAGCAGGTTTCTATGTGCGGCAAGTCAAAGTCAAGAGTCTTGCCGCAGGAAAATAGCATGTGATGCTATTAGGCACGTCTTGGCTGGTCGCCTAAAACTT
>NW_020632310.1:562-1000 GCF_003573695.1 Papaver somniferum
TGCCGCAAGAAAATAGCATGTGATGCTATTAGGCACGTCTTGGATGGTTGCCTAAAACTTGCCACAAGTCCGTCAGTTCGATGACGAACTTGGATGGCTGAGATTGCATCTCATGAGGAAGGTTAATCATTGATTATGGCTACCTTCTGTTTGCGCCTGGTAATGGCACAGTGACGTTTTTGGTGTATGCCAATGGCACTGTGGCATGACAGGTATAACTCGTGCATGCTAGTGGCACGGTGGTATAAGTGGCGCCTGGCGTAGCCATGGCCACGAGATTTAAGCGGCTGGTCGCCTAAAACTTGCCACAAGTCTGTCAGTTCGGTGGCGAATTTGGTTGGTTGAGATTGCATCTCATGAGAAAGGATGGCCATTGATTATGGCCATATCTTGTTGTATAGAAAAGTGGCGCCATTGGCATAGCGGCATGCCAGTGGC
>NW_020632311.1:0-367 GCF_003573695.1 Papaver somniferum
GCCGCAAGAGATTATTTTCCAAAAACACCTACAAATACATAAAATAACCAAATAAGTACAATATCGAGTACTAACAATATATACAAATGAGCTATATTAGACACATAAATGCGTCCATCACCTTATCTCCCCCCTGGTTTACCCTCAAGGAGGCGTACTTCTACCATACAAGGTTAGCTCCTCCCATCCAGTCTTAAGAACAACCAGTTGTTTTTGCAGCCTCTTATCCCTTTTACCTATAGGGCTTTCTTCAGTCCGAGTGCAGTATAAGACAAGACTTGTCAAGAATGGCAAAGTACGCTTCAAACGTCCCTGGCACTCTTGACTCAACCGTGTACCTCGGCGCCTTGATCAGATCTGCACTCCT
>NW_020632311.1:378-721 GCF_003573695.1 Papaver somniferum
CCTCTTATCCCTTTTACCTATAGGGCTTATGGTTACGAGACTGCACCCTAAGTGGGGTTTTCTTCAGGCCGAGTGCAGTATAAGCCAAGACTTGTCAAGAATGGCAAAGTACGCTTCAAACGTCCCTGGCACTCTTGACTCAACCGTGTACCTCGGCGCCTTGATCAGATCTGCACTCCTTGGGAGAGTCCTTATTACCTTAGTCTCCCAGCCTAAGTCATATGCTTAAGCTGAGAATCTAAGGTGCCTCTCCCGGATGGGCTTTATTGACCCCAAATCTCCATGACTCAGGTTCCGGTGGCGGTGTAGCCTTTCCCTGATCCATGCAACAGGTACCCCCTTA
>NW_020632312.1:0-162 GCF_003573695.1 Papaver somniferum
AGTTAGCTTCCGATTATTTCAAGTTCAAATTTTGAAAAGTATCAGTTTTTCCCAAATTCTGATTTTTGGGCCATCGTACATTCGAAACTTTACAAAAAAGATTATCCTCCGAATATTACAAGTTCAAAACAAACCATGCCATGGCTCTAGGGGTTCCAAGGG
>NW_020632312.1:303-488 GCF_003573695.1 Papaver somniferum
AAGTTCAAAATTTGAAAAGTATCAGTTTTTCCCACATTCTGATTTTTGGGCCATCGTACATTCGTAACTTTACAAAAAAGATTATCCTCCGAATATTACAAGTTCAAAACAAACCATGCCATGGCTCTAGGTGGTTCCAAGGGACAATATAGAAGGTTAGACACCCCATATTCGGAAGTTTTGGT
>NW_020632313.1:0-332 GCF_003573695.1 Papaver somniferum
CCTAAAGTACTTAGGCTTAGTCTCAGAACTTAATATTCGACTCATTTTAAATACAAACGTTCCCACATTTGGAAGAAAACTATTTGGTGGGAAAATAAATTCAAACTTGGTGTTATTGCCTGGGCTAACCACATCTACCAGATGATGGGTTTCTAACGACTGAACTTCTTCTTGGACATTATGAGGTTCGGGAGAGCGAGTATGAAGATAATCTTGTAAAATTGTTGAGGCAGAGATATCAAGTCCTAAGTGAAGGGACTTTTTGAGAGTTAAAGGTAAGGCACTAGGAAGGTGATAATCACCCCCAAACTTAGAGTTTTCAGTGTCTCTAG
>NW_020632313.1:400-682 GCF_003573695.1 Papaver somniferum
TGAACTTCTTCCTGGACATCATTAGGTTCGGGAAAACGAGTATGAAGGTAATCTTGTAAAATTGTCGAGGCAGAGATATCAAGTCCTAAGTGAAGGGACTTTTTGAGAGTTAAAGGTAAGGCACTAGGAAGGTGATAATCACCCCCAAACTTAGAGTTTTCAGTGTCTCTAGATAGACTAGTTACAATCTTCCTAATTTCTGGATCATTAGATTCTTGAAAATGGTCAATTGATTCTTCTAATTTATTATCAGGTAGTGCATCTTTACTCATCTCTACGGGT
>NW_020632313.1:739-853 GCF_003573695.1 Papaver somniferum
TATCCTCATTAATCTCTACGAGTTCATCTAAGACTATTGTTTCTAAATCGTACGACTCTGAAACAGTATTCTCAGGGTAAAACCGTTCCTCGAAACCATCATCGATTACAGTTT
>NW_020632314.1:0-421 GCF_003573695.1 Papaver somniferum
GTAAAGGGCAAGGCCTAGCCAATACGAGATAAGTGTTCGGATTTCATCACCGCTCCCTTCTTGCCCGCCTTAGGAAAACGAAACCTAACGCGAACCCAAGCTTAAAACTTGACTAAAACGAGACCGATAGGGTAACGCGTTTATTAGGAAAAATTTTCGAAGGATATTGGTTACTTTCTTAAGCATACCTCGAAGTTCATGATGGTTTCTGTGAGTTGAATGCGTGACTGCGCCGCCTTGTGATAGCGGTGAGGCCTTGGGTATCAAAGCTCCACTGAGCTTCCCTCGCCTCAATTCAACTTACTTTGACTCAGATTGATTCCAGAGGGGTTTGCTCAAATTGCAACGAATTCCCTTTTGAAATATAGAAGATGGTCTAGAAACAATCTAAGTGGAGCCATCATGCTTTTTGTTTGCTAGA
>NW_020632314.1:621-1000 GCF_003573695.1 Papaver somniferum
AAGTTAGCTGAGTCGACGCGTAAGTTAGCTGAGATGAATAGTATAATTATAGACGAAAGAACTACAATAATGAGTGAACCTTCTTTAGAAGACCACCTCAAGCGGATAGCTGAGACGAACGAAAGAATTGCTCGAAATTACTTGAATTGCCAATATAGTGTATCAAATAATACCCTTGAGAATAAAGATAGTTATTTACATAAAGATAGTTAGAATTGGTAGCACTACTTGTTTTGATGAGGTTTGATCTTTTTCATGTTATGATGATGAGGATAGTAGTAATGAAGAAATTTATAGGCATAGTAATGAGGAATCTGTTACTCCCAATGAGATTTATAATGATAATATTATTTCTAGTTCAAATCCAAATAATTTTAAT
>NW_020632315.1:0-465 GCF_003573695.1 Papaver somniferum
ATTGGTCTCTTTGGAGACTCTATCAGTCTTCTCATTCTCTGGCTCAGAAGGGTGAACTACAGCATGATCACTATTAGGCATGGAAACCTTGTTGTCTATCTCTCTACCGCTCCTAAGGGTTTTAATAGCATTTACATGATCGGGTGGTCTTTCACCTATTTCATTAATTCCTCTAGGGTTTGGTTGAGTTTGACTAGGAAACTTACCTCTTTCTCTTAAAGACTCATTTATATGACTAACCAGGGTTTTCAACTCGAAAATATCCTGAGAGTTAGCCTGACCTATTTCTTATTTTCTTCTAAACCTTGAGCAACAGATTGCTGAAACTGCATAGTGTTACGAGTTAACAAAGCAAGAGACTCTTCTAAACTCATAATCTTCTTATCCGAAGGGTTCTGAATCTGTGTCGGGGCTGAATAATTCTTAGGATAGCCAAAACCTGGGGGAGCTTGAGAGTTACTAGAC
>NW_020632315.1:484-1000 GCF_003573695.1 Papaver somniferum
GATTCTTAGGATAGCCAAAACCTGGGGGAGCTTGAGAGTTACTATACTGACCTTGATTCTGGCCCTTAGACCAAGAAAGGTTGGGATGGTTTCTCCAGCCAGGGTTATAGGTTTCTGAATAAGGGTCAAACTTATGACGGTTATCGAATCTAGTGTTGTTATAAAGAGCATTGGCTTGATCTTCAACAGTATGGTCTTCCCAAAAAGGCTCTATTCTACCACTAATACCACTAGAATGACCTAATTCCAACGCTTCTAACCTTTTGGCTATGGCTGCTATTTTAGCATCTGACTCATAGGATCCTTCTACCCTATTGACATTTCCTCTTCTTAGAAGAATTATTTTCTGGGGTTCCCTATTATTTTCCCATTGTAGGGTCTTATTGGCAATTTCATTTAAAAATGTCATCGCCTCATCAACAGTTTTATTCTCAAACCCACCTGTGCATAAGGACTCAACCATGGTTGTTGTTGAATAATCTAAACCCTCGTAGAGGGTCTGAACTAACCTAACCT
>NW_020632316.1:0-520 GCF_003573695.1 Papaver somniferum
AACAATACCCTTGTGGAACCTTTATCTCGGATAATGTTGCACAAAACTTGTCCTTTTCCTCCGGGCTTAATGAGTGACATGCTGCCTTTAGTATATATTCCCCTTTGCCATTTTCCCGAGGTTGCAACTCGTCTCTAAAACCCATCTCCTTCAGGTCCATTCGAGCAGCAAGGTGGTCTTTCGACTTAAATTCATTGTTCAACAATGTTCCAACGATACTCTCGCATACATTCTTTTCGACGTGCATGAAATCTATGCAATGGTGGACAACATGATACCGCCAGTAGGGGAGGAGCCGGAACCATATATTGAACTTTTTCCAGTAGCACCCCTTCCCCTTTTTTGGGTCGATGGTCTTTTCGATTCTCTTCATCTTTCCACCTCTTCCAGGGTTATCCTGCACTAATTCCACCACAATGTTCTTTCATCCCTTCCTCATTTATTCATTATAATCTTTACCTCATTGTATATTTGTGACGAGGTCATAAGTTCCGAAGACTTTTCAGTTTCTTCTTTTCCG